>NW_018745305.1:0-87470 GCF_001683475.1 Chenopodium quinoa | reverse complement strand
AGGCCTATTATGATTTATCATTCCTAATGCAATTATTATTGATTATAGTCTTCAAGAATCTTCTAGAAGGTTCTTTTGAATACTAATTTAATTATTATTGATAAATTGAGTTTGAAGAGTTTTATTTAGAATAAAAGAAGTGTTTTTAAGGAAATTACAGTTTTTACCCCTCGTACGCTTGAATTTTATCGAAATAATAAAATGTGTGGAAAAACTGATTGCAGCGCCGTAACTACAATCAGTCGCCTGGCGTCACGGCAACACGTCTATCGCCTAGCGACAGGGGCGTGTTTGGCGACAAGGTCGTATTTTTATTCTTTTGAAACTCTGATTCTTTTTTTTTCATATCTAGCAGATTTTCTATAGAAATAGCCCCTAAAGCCTCCGTTTTCAATCACCAATTCTCACCAACTCTCAAAAAGAAATTCTTGATTCTCTCTCTCCCTTCTTCTAAACCAACCTTTTACAAACAACATTCCGCATTCACAAGGTCTACACACTCCTTGCCAAGTTCGAAGTTGCCTTCGCCTAGACATGAAAGGTTTGGTATTTCTAAGGGTTTGGTCTCAAATCTAGTCTAAACAATCTCTATTTCAATTATTTAATTTAACGGCTATTTCCCCAAATGCCACTGAGCAATTTAAAATTCACCAAATGCCATCGGATTTTTCAAAATTCACCAAATGCCACCGAGTTTAAAAAAATTCATAAAGTGCCATTATTGTCTAATGGAGTTAACTCCGTTAATAACTAGGGCTTAATCATGACACATGTGGACACGTGTCAGTCAGCTATTGGTTTAAAAATTAAAAAAAAAATTAAAAAAAAAACTCTAAATCTTAACCCAAACCAGCCCCACTACCATAAGCACCACCCAAAGTTAACCGGGCAGAATCCCCTAACCTCTTGTCGGAATCTGCCGGAACCCCCTAACCTCCCTCTTGAACCCATTGACCCCACCAAAACCACTTACTCCACTTAATCCCCCTTTCCTCCTCCCGATAAATCACCCCAGCCACCGCAAGTCCGCAACCGTCTCACGCAATGCCCAGTTGCCTACAATTCCGCCTGCCCGACGACTACAACACACCTTGAAGACGACCTACCGAAATTCGCCTACCCGAAACCCCCGTCGTGATCCTCACCCCAGCCCCCGCAACCACCTCACGCACCAACACGACGCATCACCATAGCCACCGAAATCGACCATGGAAACCCAAAATTGAACCCGACTATGGAAACCCTTCACCCTCAAACGGCCAAAAATCGACCATGGAAATCCAGAATGGTCGATTTCTATGGCCGATTTCGTCGTTTTCAGGGTGGAGGATAAGAGTGGTTTTGCGCGGTGGTCATGCTGTTGTCAAAGCTCGTGCTCGCTGTTGGTTTTTGGGGTCGGGGCAGTTTGTGTGGGTGGTTTTGGGGGTTGGCGGTGGGTTAGGTGGGGTGTGAAAGGGCGGGCCGGCCGATATTTGGTGGTTAATGTGGTGGCCGGCCATTTTCTAGCGAGATAAGGGGAGGAACTAGGGTTTGGCGGTGGTGGGGGTGGCTGGGAAAATTTTGGAGTTTTTGTTTTTAATTTTTATGAATTAAGATAAATGGACCAATTATATCATCACATGTGTCATGATTAACCCCTAATGACTAACGAAATTAACGGCTGGTCATTAATGGCACTCGGTGAATTTTTATAAAACTGGGTGGCATTTGGTTAATTCTGAAAACTCCGACGGCATTTGGTGAATTTTTAAAGTTCTCAGTGGCATTTGGTGCAATAGTCGTTAATTTAATTGTTGATTTTATATTTTCCTTGAAAGAGATACGAGGTATCCAAGTAAATTGTTTTATTGATATTATCATATAGAAATCATGTTTAGATTGTAATTTTGATTCCTAGTATCATGTTAGTATGCTTTTTTTAGTATGATGTTTAGGGTAAAGAATAAGTTTCTTAATTAAATCAATTATGATTTTTATGATGCTTCCTATTTCTTTCCTAATATTCATGTTAGTATCATGTTAGGGCTATATATTAGATCTTTGTTGTATATTGTCATGCTAGGATTTTTTATTAATCTTGTTAGTATCATGTCTAGGATCTTGCTATTAATATTATGCTTTAACATGATTATTATAATTATGATTATAATTATGATTATGAATATAATTATTTTTGTGTCGAATTATATAATTTAACGTAATTTTTTAATTAGCGAATTGTTTCGAGTAATTTGTTATTTAGCGAGTTGTTTCACGTAATTTGTTTATTTACGAATGATTTTACTTAATTTGTTAATTTACGAATTATTTCATGTTATTTGTCAATTGACGAATAACTTATATATAATTTAATTATTATGTTGCTTGATGTCTATTTTTATTGCTTGATCACACCATTTATGCATGTTTAATGGGAATTGGTACTTGTAATCACGCTGAATAAGATAATTAATAATCTTGTGTAGGGTTAATTTGATTATAATTCAAGTTATCGCCAATAATAGATTTGTTTGTGCATTAATATTCAACCAAAAACAGATAAACAGTTTAGGGTAAACCTATTGACTGCATGTTAGTCAGAAAGCGCACATGAATACGAAAAGAATAAAGTAGAGGTCTATTATTAGGGCAGGTTCAATCTCTTTTAGGTTAGTTAGTACCTTCATCCCCGAACTACCAGTCATGGTTCAAGACCTATTGGAGTTGTTGATCTCCTAGATCGTTAAGGGGTGTAACCTTCACCCTGTGAACGGTTTACAAGCTCCTAAAACTTGTTAGCGACTCTTTTGCTCTATCTTCCTTCCCTTTGGACGCCACCATACTTAAGTGTATGATCACAATGGGGTTCATGTTTTGGGTAATGCTTGAAATATTTCCTACAGTTTTTGGCGACTCCACTGGAGAAATTTTTTATTTTAATTCATAAAATTTATTTCACAATGATTTAGAATGAGTGGATGAGACTCGAAAAGTTCTAAGTATTTCATGTGGGTAATTTTGTTTAACCTTATTGTCATATGCAAAAAGATCTGATTGGAAAGACCATCCGTAATGAGTTAAAAACATAGGATTTTTTACACGTAGGAAATTTGAGGAATATCTTTCGTAACTAGGATTGAAATAATGCTGCGAAAAACTAGAAAATTTTATTGAACACAAATGCTGCTGAGGCATGTAGGAACTTGCGTCTAGCAAACATAGTCTGTCGCCGATGATATGGCTCTGTCGCCGAGCGACAATTCTGTCGCCAAGCGACAGGGCTAAATTGTGGCGACGGTCTGTGTTGGGTGGCGCTGAGTTCTTCCAATACCGAGCCAGAAATATGAGGTTAATTTCGACCAGTTCTAGTACTGTTGGCTCGTTTCTACTTCCTGATTGAGTTTTTCTTTTTTTTCTAGAAACCCATATGTGCTCTACATGGTTACCACGAAACCCTTGGATTACTTAGTTCCTATAACCACTATTTTGGTTATAATTATCGTAGCTCCCATGGTTGTGATAGTTCCTATTTCCAACATTCTTTTGAGCATTAACTCTAGATCCAAAAATCACTATTTTCAACATAATTTACATGCAAATTTTCATTTTCATCGTATTCATCACATCCATCACAAGGATCATTTGGACAATTAGACGCATCATGATCATTTCTTCCGCATAAATCACAAGCCAAACATTCTCTAATCATGCAACAAGAAGTGAAAAGAGGGTTAGAGTAAGAAGATGTACCTCTCCCCTTAAATTGGGAGGAAAGATCTTGTGCTTGTGAAGATGAATTTTCAAGCTTAGCTTTGATAGAAGCCACCTCCTTCCCTAAGTCCGAAAGTAGAGTAGACAATTTTTTATGGCATTGACTTGATTAACCGAGGCACACTCGTTTGCTGACTCTTCCTCAACCTTTTGCTGTAAGGAATAGTTTCAAGCCTTTAAAATCCCACTAGCTGATACATCATACACAAAAGTACGGTGGCGTCCAAAAGGGAAGAAGATAGAGCAAAAGAGTCGCCAACAAGTTTATAAGGAACTTGTAAACTGTTCACGAGGTGAAGGTTACACCCCTTAACGATCCAAGAGATCGCCAACTCCATAAGGTCATGAACCAAATAAGGGTCCGGGGATGAAGGTACAAAAATCCAACCTAAAAGAGATTGAACCTGCCCTAATAATAGGCCTCTACTTTATTCTGCTCGTATTCATGTGCGCTTTCTGATTAACATACAATCAATAGGATTAACCCTAAACCTGTTTATCTATGTTGGTTGAATATTAATGCACAAATAAATCTATTATTGGTGATCACTTGAATATAATCACAATTAACCCTAACAAGATTATAAATTATCTTATTAAGCGTGATTGCAAGTACCAATACCCTTTAAAATGCAATAAAGTGATCAAGCAATAACTATAAAATAATCAACATCATTAATAATCAATAATATCAACCATAATCATAATCATCATAATCATGTTAAAGCATAGCGAGATCCTAGGCATGATACTAACAAGATTAATAACAAATCCTAGCATGTCACTAAACAATAAAATCAAAGATTTAACCCTAACATGGTACTAACAATCATAAATATTTGGAAGAATATAGGAAGCATCACAACAATCATATTTGATATTAAACCTTATCAATGAGCATATTATCAATGAGCATTTATAAACCTTATCTCATTTATTGCTTTGATTAGTTAGTTCATGCTTGCTTGATTTGATTTTGATGTTTGATCTTTTATTAGTGTACTTGTTCTTCATAGATTATTAATTCTTGTTTTCTTTAGTTGTTTGTGATTAGATGATGATGTTTGAGTAGTTTTTTGGCTAGGGATAGGTGAAACTTGTATGATTGATTGATTGTGCTTAATTTGGGGATTGTGTTGATTAATTTTTAAGATTAAAGTGACTAGTGGAAGTTATGAATTGATGTGTGTAATTAGATTAGGCCTTATGAATTATGCTAGATTGCATTGTAGTTTCTAATGATACGGACCATTGATTTAGGAATTGGAATTGTCGATTGAGCTTGATTAGTCATGCTCCTAGTTAGAGTTTGTCGTAGTTGTCGCTAGTTTGGCCTCTAGGAGATACCTTTTGACTCTTGTAATTGAGCTTGCCATTAGTCTTCACAACCATTAACTTGCGTGTATTTCTGAGTTGCTACAATTGTTATGATTACTTTTGATCCCCGTTCCTAGTGTTTTATTTGTTTGGTTATTCGTTTTGTTAGTTGGTTAGTGTTTACCTTTAATACTTATACTTCGACCTAGCTTAGGCGCATAATTGAGAGCGCTTGAACATTACCGTTCCTTTGGGTTCGACCCTTGACTTGCCTCTATACTAGTATTTAGGTTGGTTGAGTGTATATAAATTTAGTTTGACCGAGGGAGGATTAGTTTCAACGACCTCGTTCCACCTCTCGTCAAAACTCTAGCTTAGAACTTCACAAACCAACTCAATTGACAAATTCAAGCCGCAAATCAATCGTCGTATCAAAGTGAACTCACAATGCAATCTAGTGCACCAATTGAAGTTAGTTACTCTTCAATTAATAACACACATGCTTACATAATCAATTAACCAATTTAATCACAAGATTAACTTAATCAATTTCCCCCAATTAGTATTGATCATTACTCATATATGATTCACCACCACCCTAGCAAGTAAACTACTCACAATCCATGGAAGAATTCAAGATCAAAACTAAGCTAATCTACAAGTTCATCATCATTAAAATTAATAAAACTAAATTCAATCACTAATCAATTAAACTTGAACAATCAACAAACGATTGAAATCAAAAGCTATAGATTACATTAAAGTAGAAGAAATCCTTACAAACTTTGGTGAAATCAGTAGAAATTGTGCTTAGAATCATCAATCATCAATCATCAATCATCAACCATGAACTTCTCTCTCTAAAAACTAGAGTTTCTCTCTCTAAAATTTCTCTTCTAATCTCTTATTATCTTTAATTGAATCTTTCTTATTCTCCCACTAAAAATAGGAGAAAAGTTTATATAAAGTAAAACTAAAAAAGAAAAATTAGTTAGATCGTCAAAAATAAACTCGTACAAGCGTGGCCTTCTTCAAGAGAGAGCGCGGCCACGCTAAAATGGGTACGAAACAGGGAGAGAAGGTGGCGCGCCTGTGCCAGGGCTACGCTCGCCCGCGCCACCAGGCTGCGCGGCCGCGCCATAGTTGTGTGCGCCTGGGAATAGGGTAGCCCCTTTCACCATCATTTTGATGCTCCTCGCGCACTCCACTCAATGCTCTTGATATACACGGTACATGGTAGACCCATAATCACCTCGATGGTGGGTTCAACACGAGAATTTGCACCCCCACGACTTGAATGCAAGACCTAAGGTCAAATGGAACTTGCACTTCTCCATGCTTGAACTTCAAATGGAGAACACTAGGCATCCTAATCAATGCCAAACTTGGGAAGGGGTCTCGGGGATCTTTGGATAACGACCATAACCTAAAAAATGAAAGAAAACAAACAAATAAATGGGAAAAAGACAAGAAAAACCAATAAATGCATGAAAATGGAAATCAACTAAAGAAATAAAGATAAAAACTAAGGAAAAATTAAAGAAAAGAACTATATAAAAGAAATCTAAAATAATCCTACAAGAGAACAAATGAGTGCCATAAATGACACTCATCAAATTCCCCCAAGCTAAACCATTGCTCGTTCTCGAGAAAAATTAAACAAGCAAGAATAAGGATGAAAGACTAATTGAAAATGAAAAAAAAACATACGAAGAGAATATACACTAAGACTTACTTTCGTAGGAACGTTTTTTTTTTAGATACAACAAGCCCTTTAAACCCCTAGATCACTCTAGAGGATGAGTAAAGGTCTCATAAGGGTTTCTAAAGAGGTTAACTCGTAACTCTCAACAAACAAGCATGAGGCAAATCAAAAAAGTAAAAGAAATAAAAAGAAAATTAAAATCAAAACCTTTAGGAATTGAACTCTTACAAAATGACTACACTTCAAATGAATAAAAAACTTTCTTAAGCAAATTGGGGTATGCACGTTCTTAGATATCCGAAGTTGATTGAAACATAGAATATGCTAGGCTTACAGAACTAGTTATCACAATCCACCTTCATCTCATTTGATCTTACCGCGTTCTCCCTATAGTACTCAAATCTCCCTCTAGTGAGTTTCTCAATAGCTCCTCGAAGGAGCCGAAAAAGAACACATTTTTGGCTACTTGACATCTTGACTTTGCATCCCCTATCTTTAGGCTTTAATTCATAATGCCCTCCCTCGATATGTGACTCAACCTCTAGGTTGAAAGGTCTTTCCTAATGGTTGTAACGTAAGGGAAAAAAGGGTGAGGGTAGGCTTAAAATTTAGAATTTGGCGGTATTCTAATTAGTGAAGAAAAAGGGTGATCAAACATTCTCCTCATAACCAAGTAATCGCCAAACAAAACAAACTAACACCCCCAAGATTATTCAAAACTATAACTACAATCATATATATACAAAAAGCGTAAACGCTTCTCCCCCAAGCATAAAGGAAGCATTGTCCTCAATGCTTGAAAAGGAGAAAAACAATTAACTCAAAATATTTTTGAAATTTCTCATACTTTCACTTTTTATTACATTTTTGCCAAAGCGTTTGTATTGCTTTGCTTTTTATGATTTTTCATTTTTTACTTTATTCATTGTCATTGCCTCTTTTAACTATGGAAAGCTTTTTACAACTGTGCAATTAAATGTCCCTGCCTTTTTTAAACTTTGGACGGCTTTTTCATTTATTCACTTGCCATTATTCACAAGATATACGCAACACAAGCTTGCTTACAAATAGAACCAATATCCAAACTCATATACTACAATTTCCAAGAACATGATCATTTGCTTCACAAAACCAAGAATGGAACAAAACGAAATAAAAGGCTCAAAGTTTTATATATGTGGCTTGAAAAGAAGGGAAAAAGCTCAAATGGTTAGCAAGCAGGCAAATGTGAACCCAAAAAGCTAAAATAAAGAAAACTCAACCTAGAAAAAGAAAAATTACCACCCCGAAAAGATGTCTTTGTCCTCCCTAGATGGTTCGGTCTCGTGTTTGAATTATGAGTCAAGATTCAAGATTAGGTTTTCAATAGTCAAGGATCCATGCCACTCATTCAAGTAATTGTAGAAGGCTAGAAAAATATGTAAACCTCACATGGATGTAGCAAAATCTCACTAAAGGTGTCAAATTGACCATAGGAAGTGACTACCAAGCATGCCACAAACAAGTAGAATCGGGTTTCATGATCTCCTTAGTTCTTAAACATGCTACCTTAGCATACGCTATCCTAGAACAACAAAGCATATTCTCAAACCCGATTCTACTTGTTTAATTTGTTCATTCAAAAGCAAAAATCTGTTGGTATATAGTCCAATTCACAAGAAAAGTCAACAAAAAGAAAAAGGAAAGCCTCAAAAACTTTATTCAAACCAAAATCATAAAGAAAGAAAAATAAGGAAAATGTAAAGAAAATAAAAGAAAATTAGGAAAAACAAAGATAGAGAAATAGTAGGAAAATAAAGAAAGGAACAAAGATGCAAGTAGAACATGTAATTCCCAATCGTCAAACAAGTGGTCATTCGACAACAACGTCAATGACCCCAAACACTCTAAGGTGTTACAAGCATTACATCCTCGAATTGTTCAACTTCTCCTAAACTAATCCTAATCTATGCATCCATGAAAAGAAAATAAAAGAAAGCAAATAAGAATGATCTCACCGGCCTTCCAAGCAATGCTAATAAAAATTAGGAAAAAATATACCACCTTCATTAATCCAAAGAATCAATAACATCATCAACAAAGACAAGTTAGAATAAGAATAAAAAATAGAGCTATAAACAAAGAAAACGGTTAGTAACTTCAAAACAAAGTAAAAGAAAGTAAAAAAACAAAAAACAAAAAGAAACTAGAAAGCAAAAAGCAAATGAAACTACCAAAAAGGAAGTAAGAAAAGTAGAGAAATCTAAAGAAACTAACATTAAACTGGGAAATTTTGCCAACAAACAACCTTTTAAATTACCACTTTTGAGAACAACTACCATTTAAAATTTTCTTTTTAAAAAACTACCACAGAGTCACAAAAACTATGAGTAGCACTACCACGTTTTTTTTCCGGGAAGAATTTCCGGTTGAGAAAGCTAGTTTATAAAATTTCAATCAATTGTGGTATAGAAACACAAGAGATTTCAATAGCAAAACACAATTATAGGTCAATTATCTTTAATTTTGCATTACATTTTCTTTGATTTCTCAATTAAATCTTGAAATTAGGGTTTATGGTAAAAAAAATTGAATTAATGGCTTTACGAAATTGGGGGATTTGGGGCAATTAAAGTGTATAGTCCAATTAAGGTTAATGTAGTGCAATATTATCATTTAATTTGGGGTTTTTGATGGAAATTTTATAAAAATAATCCCCAAAAACGGAGATTCTAGCCGAAAACAATAAATGTAGTAGTGCTACTCAAACTTTTTGTGTTTTTGTGGTAGTTTTTTCAAAAGAAAATTTTAAATGGTAGTTGTTATCAAAAGTGGTCATTTAAATGGTAGTTATTCGCAAAATTTCCCATTAAACTGGCATCTAATCATCTAAACTACAAGATTTGGCTTCAAGGGATTTGGATATTAGGGCATTGGATTTGCGGGAGCAAACAACATTCATCATCATCAACGCAATCAAAACAACAACATCATCATCAAGAGAAAATAATAGAGATGAAAAGGTCAAAGAAACAACAACCAAACAACATCAAGAGGAGACTAAGGCATGCAAATATCAATCATCAAGGCAAGAAGTAGACAAGGCCATTTCCAACAACAAGATAGGCCACCGAGACAAACCCCTAAGAAAATCAAGTTCCACCAAGCTAAACATGAATACATCTCAACATCTCTTTAATACAAGGTAAACAACAGTTAAGTAAGGGATGGAGGAACAATGCACAAAGAAGGTGAACTAAATACCAATCGACCCAGCATTATCAGTATTATTCCTATCGTAGGAAAATCGGATGGCCAACCATAAGGATCCCATCCCCCGGTGTAACCGGGTGGCCAACCATAGTGCTTCTTGAAGTATTCTTGTTTCCAAGGGGCAATGGGAGCATATTGCTCGGGAAAGGCAAGCGGTAGTGGATGATCGGGGTGCACATAGGGGTAGTAAGGATCACCCTATAATAGTTCCCACCGGGAACACGGTAATTGTAGTTACCGTGCTCATCGGGGAATGAGCGAGACTCGGTGTTGGACCTCGGGGGTCCATGCTAATAAGGATACCCACTTGATGGAATTGGACCAAGTTGGGGTGGAAAGTAAGGATAGTTAACCGCGAGAGAGATTTCCCCACGGTTAACACTAGCATCATACATTTGTTGTTGCTGGAGAAACATACCTTGTTGCATCTCCGAAATGCCTCTCATTTGATTATACATTGCTGCAAAATCTTGATCATACGTACCTTCCAAATGAATCTGCATCCCCTATATTTGCTTGCTAATAGCATCCATATCGAGGTTTCCAAACTCGTAATATTATTGTTCTTAATGTTGTTGTTGTTAATGTTGTTGTTGCGGTTGTCGTCGTCGTCGTTGTTGTTGTTGTTGTTCTTCTTCTTCTTCTTCTTCTTCTTCTTCTTCTTTACCTTCATCCATCTCTTCATCATCATCATCATAGGGAAGGAGGTGACTTAAGAGTACATGCAATACATTAGGCACATCCTCATGGTGGATAGAAATCAAGGAAGGATTAGGGAGATAACACAATTGCTCGTTCTCCATAAGCCACTCGAACACCTAATCATCTACATTCTTTGCCAAAAATTGCACTTGCTTCAATTGTACAATATCAAGGTAGAGAGTGCTTGAACTACCCACCGGAGTACAAGAAGGCAAGTAGTAGCCAAGATTAAGGTTGGTCGTAAGCCGCAAGATATACTACCATAAGGAATCTCACTGGACTTCCTATCTTGCAAAATCTTGCAATATTTTAAAAATATGAACCCCAAGTTCAAGCGACCACGGTATTCCTCCCGGGTAGCCAACCAAAGAATCCGGAGCTCTAATTGACTCATTTTTCCTAATTCTTGCTTCGGGATCACCGAGTACCCAAAAGCCGATGAAGAACATGAAGACATGGTTGTAATACTTTACTAATCAAAGCATACCGAGTCTCAAATTCACCACCCCTAAAAATATCATCCCACTATGAGTGTTGGTCATAAACATCGTTGAAGAGGTATTCAGGGTCCAAAATCTCCGCCCCCGGATCAAAATCAAGAGCCGCATTGAACTATTCAATTCAAGAGAAATATCTTGATGAATTTTGAAGAGTTGAAAAGAGACTCGGTAGTGACCACCAACTACCGCCTCATATGAGACCGTGGCCAAGAATTACAAAGTAGGCTCAAGATAAGTATGGTAGCTTTGGTTTATGAATGATCTCATTCGAAGATGAGCAAACAACTCCCTTAAATCCTCATTAATGCCCAATTTTATCATATCTTGTTGGAAATAGTGTCTAGCTGACTTGAGGAAACTTTTTGCTTTTAACTTGAGTTATCGAGCATTTTGAATTGGGTTGGTGATTTTTGTTTTGGGTATAGGAGTGGGTTGTCAAGGTTGTGAGGTAGAGGGGTTAGGAGTGGATTCTTCAATTGTAATGTTGGTTTTGCGCTTCTTAAGAAGGTTCTTTACATGTTTAGACATGATGATTCTTCAAAAATACCAACTCAAAATTCAATCAAGCAACACAAAAAACACCGCAATAGCACCAACAAACACTTCCAGTTACCAAAATCACACCCCTTAGCCAAATTCACCAATCACACACTAAGCACTTCACTACCAAAATCCGAAAATTTCAACTTCTCAAATTCACCACAATTTTGCACAATTTTGCTACAAAAACAATCTACAATACAATGTGAGGCAATAACAATCATCAAAGAACACAAATAATCAACCAAAAATCAATATCAATCAACAAAATCATCAAAACACATACTACTACTATACACAACAAAAAAACAATTTAATTCTTGCAACAATATGATATAATAATGCAATTAAGAGTAAAGCAAGATGATTATACCATACAAGAAGCAAGATTCAACTACAATTAGCCACAAATTCCCTCAAGAACGAAAGGTCCCAAAATTGTTCAACAATGGATGAGAGAGATTGGAGATTGAAATGAATGAAAGTAGTGTGATTTTTGTTGAAAATGATAAATTTGAAGAAAGAGTTTGATGATTTTTGATGAAATTTGGACGATTAGATAATGAAATTTGATGAGAGTATGGTTAGGGTTTGTACGGTTTTGAGAAGGGGTGCGTTTTAATAATATGATAGGGAAGAAGGAGAAATGAGGAAAAGAAAGGAGAAAGAAGAAAAGGGGTCACAGCTCTGGGGTGCGCGATTGCGCTGCCTGGCAGCGCGCCCGTGCCAGTGTCGTGCGTGGCCGCGCCCCACCCTGGCACGCCTGCGCAGCTCGGCACTCCTCTTTTCTCGCTTCCTTAGTGCATTCACCTGTGGGCTCTTCGTTCAATATCATTCTAGGGCTATTGAACCCACTAAATATGGCAGTTTCAAAACATGTTGATAGTGGGTTCAACATCCTAAAATAATGATATCACCACAATGAAACCACTAAGTTCAAACTTTCATCAAATTATAGCACAATTTTCCATATCTTACCTCACTAAAATTTCTAACCCTTTTACCTCAAAATTCAATAAAGTCGAACATAATCACATTGAAAACCGCAAAACATCTTTCCATTGCTCATGCTCACTTGAAGTAATCCAATTCTCATGAAATTGACCTATCAATCCAAATAGAAAACAAGTGAAAGAAAAGAAAGAAACAAAAGAAAAAGAGTTAGAAATCCGGGTTGCCTCCCGGGAAGAGCTTGTTTAAGGTCTTAAGCTCGACCCATCCTCCAAATCATGGAGGTTCAAAAAGCACCACCTTATCCAAAGAGGTGGAGAGGGAAAAATCATTACAAATATTGTGAAAAATCAAATCATGAACCATGTCATCTTGAATCATAGAAACTGATTCATCTTTAGACTTCATCTTCCTCTTGTATTTCTTGGAAAATCTCTTTCTCTTCCTTGATTTCTTCTTCCTTGGATCCTTGAGATCCTCAGATTCACCTCATGAAAAACTATTTTTTTCTTCCTTTAGAGAAAGATCAAACCAAAAGGGCATCTCAAAGTCATCCTCAAGCTTCGAATGATCCTTGTCTTCTTCACTAAAAACCTTGCTTTCAACACTTTTAGGAACATCATCGCAAGCTACAAGCATATCATTAGTAGAAGATATAAACATGGAATAATTAACATTCAAATATAATGAGTTTATGCACATAATTCCTTCCACATAAGAGACACATGCAACGACTTGAGCGTAAAACTTGCCTTACTATCACAAACACACAAGGTAATCATGCTACCTTTCACATCTATTAAAGCACCCGAAGTTTCAAAGAATGGCCTCCCTAGGATGATAGGAATGTTTTCATCTTTCGCAATCTCTAGCATAATGAAACTAACGGGAATAGTGAACTTTCCTATTTTGAGGGGCACATCCTCAATTCTACCCTTTGGGAACTTAATAGAACGGTCGGCTAATTGAAGGGTCATGTTGGTTGAAAGGAGCTCACCTAACTTGATTTTCTTGAAAACGGAGTAAGGCATGATGCTAACACTAGCACAAAGATCACAAAGGGCATTTTGAAATAATTTCCCATTAATATTACAAGGAATAGAGAAATTTCCGGGATCTCTCATCTTTGGGGGCAAGTCATTATGGATAAAGGCACTAAAACATTTCCCCAAACTCACCGGTTCAACCACATTGCAATCTCTCTTACCGCTCAAGATTTCCTTAAGAAATTTAGAATAGTTAGGCATTTCTCTCAAAACATTGGCATCAGTGAAAGGAAAAGAGAGATGGATTTTCCTTAACATCTCGATAAATCTCCCAAATTTTTCATACAACTTGTACCTATTGAACCTTTTGGGATATGGAAGTCTCGGTTTGAAATCCTCATCTTGCTTCCTCTCTTTCTCAACACTCTTCTCATTAGAGTTATCACTCATCTTGCTAGACTCATCACTAATCTTTTTCTCTTGAACTTCCTGCTTGCTCACACTTCTTGACACCTCATTCTTATTTTCCTCACTTAAATCACTCCTCTTCACATCCTCCTTACTCATCCTAGAAACTCTCTCTTCTAGCACTTTCCCACTCCTTGTGATGATGGAATAAACGGGTTTCTTAGGATAAACTCTTTGAGAGGGTAATGAAGAAGGGCTAGCACAATCTTTCAAGGTATTAGCTAGTTGTGTGATTTATGTTTCAAGCATCTTATTGTGTGTAATTATCTCATTAAACTTTTTGTCACTCACCGACATGTAAGTGTTCAAAATCTTTGTTTGTTTCTCAAAGATCTCCACGAAGGTAGTCTTAGAAGACGGGGGTTGAGCATAAGGATTATCACCATTTCCTTGAGGTCTTGGAGTAAATCAGGGTGGGGGTCCCCTTTGGTTGTTGTTTTGAAAATTGCCCCGATTATAATTGTTCCAATTACCTCGGCTTAGATTGTTGCCAAATTTTTTGTGTTGGCCACCATTTTGGCCTTGATTTCCGTACCCTTGGCTTTGGTTTTGATTACTATAACCATGGTTGTTATAGTTACCTCGGAAACCTTGATTTCCTTGGTTCCTATAACCACAATTGTAGTTATCAAAACTACCTTGTTAGTGAGTATTCCTATTCCCAAAATTTCATGGTCCATGAAATCTCTGGCCATTATTATTGTGGGAAACAAATTTCACTTGCTCACAATCATTGTTTTCAACATCATCGTAATTTTTCAAAATCATTTGAACAACTAGAAAAGTCATGGTCATAAAACCCACTATAGACACCTATTTGTGTCTCTCCAAAACCAAACCTTGTGATGAGTACCTTTCACGTCGAATCATAATCGAATGAAGTGAAAGTGTGGAAAGTCTAGTGTTGCGGTTAGTTTTTTAATTCATTTCTTTCTCTCTGTTTTTGAAAACCTATTTTATGAAAAATAGGAAATCTAATTTAGTTTTATCAATGGAAAGGGTCCAATAATAGTATAGTTAGATTGGGTTCGAAAAGAGCTTTTTAACGATATATTATAAGCCCAATTCCGATGAATAATGAGGAAGTTATGGCCAAATTAATAAACTGGGCCCGGTTTGATTTTTATATGCGGCCTAATGATCTAGAGGAGGGCCTATTATGATTTATCATTCCTAATGCAATTATTATTGATTATAGTCTTCAAGAATCTTCTAGAAGGTTCTTTTGAATCCTAATTTAATTATTATTGATAAATTGAGTTTGAAGAGTTTATTTAGAATAAAAGAAGTGTTTTTAAGGAAATTACAGTTTTACCCCTCGTACGCTTGAATTTTATCGAAATAATAAAATGTGTGGAAAAACTATTTGCAGCGCCGTAACTACAATCAGTCGCCTGGCGTCACGGCAACACGTCTATCGCCTAGCGACAGGGGCGTGTTTGGCGACAAGGTCGTGTTTTATTCTTTTTGAAACTATGATTCTTTTTTTTTCATATCCAGCAGATTTTCTATAGAAATAGCCTCCTAAAGCCTCCGTTTTCAATCACCAATTCTCACCAACTCTCAAAAAGAAATTCTTGATTCTCTCTCTCCCTTCTTCTAAACCAACCTTTGACAAACAACATTCCGCATTCACAAGGTCTAGACACTCCTAGCCAAGTTCGAAGTTGCCTTCGCCCTAGACATGAAAGGTTTGGTATTTCTAAGGGTTTGGTCTCAAATCTAGTCTAAACAATCTCTATTTCAATTATTTAATTTAACGGCTATTTCCCCAAATGCCACTGAGCAATTTAAAAATTCACCAAATGCCATCGGATTTTTTAAAATTCACCAAATGCCACCGAGTTTTAAAAAAATTCATAAAGTGCCATTATTGTCTAATGGAGTTAACTCCGTTAATAACTAGGGCTTAATCATGACACATGTGGACACGTGTCAGTCAGCTATTGGTTTAAAAAATTAAAAAAAAAATTAAAAAAAAAAACTCTAAATCTTAACCCAAACCAGCCCCCACTACCATAAGCACCACCCAAAGCTAACCGGCAGAATCCCCTAACCTCTTGTCGGAATCCGCCGGAACCCCCTAACCTCCCTCTTGAACCCATTGACCCCACCAAAACCACTTACTCCACTTAATCCCCCTTTCCTCCTCCCGATAAATCACCCCAGCCACCGCAAGTCCGCAACCGTCTCACGCAATGCCCAGTTGCTTACAATTCCGCCTGCCCGACGACTACAACACCTTGAAGACGACCTACCGAAATTCGCCTACCCGAAACCCCCGTCGTGATCCTCACCCCAGCCCCCGCAACCACCTCACGCACCAACACGACGCATCACCATAGCCACCGAAATCGACCATGGAAACCCAAAATTGAACCCGACTATGGAAACCCTTCACCCTCAAACGGCCAAAATCGACCATGGAAATCCAGAATGGTCGATTTCTATGGCCGATTTCGTCGTTTTCAGGGTGGAGGATAAGAGTGGTTTTGCGCGGTGGTCATGCTGTTGTCAAAGCTCGTGCTCGCTGTTGGTTTTTGGGGTCGGGGCAGTTTGTGTGGGTGGTTTTGGGGGTTGGCGGTGGGTTAGGTGGGGTGTGAAAGGGCGGGCCGGCCGATATTTGGTGGTTAATGTGGTGGCCGGCCATTTTCTAGCGAGATAAGGGGAGGAACTAGGGTTTGGCGGTGGCTGGGAAAATTTTGGAGTTTTTGTTTTTAATTTTTATGAATTAAGATAAATGGACCAATTATATCATCACATGTGTCATGATTAACCCCTAATGACTAACGAAATTAACGGTCGCTGGTCATTAATGACACTCGGTGAATTTTTATAAAACTGGGTGGCATTTGGTGAATTCTGAAAACTCCGACGGCATTTGGTGAATTTTTAAAGTTCTCAGTGGCATTTGGTGCAATAGCCGTTAATTTAATTGTTGATTTTATATTTTCCTTGAAATTACTAACGTGTGTATTTTGTTATTAGAAAGAGATACGAGGTATCCAAGTAATTGCTTTAATTGTTTTATTGATATTATCATATAGAAATCATGTTTAGATTGTAATTTTGATTCCTAGTATCATGTTAGGATGCTTTTTTTAGTATGATGTTTAGGGTAAAGAATAAGTTTCTTAATTAAATCAATTATGATTTTGATGATGCTTCCTATTTCTTTCCTAATATTCATGTTAGTATCATGTTAGGGCTATATATTAGATCTTTGTTGTATATTGTCATGCTAGGATTTGTTATTAATCTTGTTAGTATCATGTCTAGGATTTTGCTATTAATATTATGCTTTAACATGATTATTATAATTATGATTATAATTATGATTATGAATATAATTATTTTTGTGTCGAATTATATAATTTAACATAATTTTTTAATTAGCGAATTGTTTCGAGTAATTTGTTATTTAGCGAGTTGTTTCACGTAATTTGTTTATTTACGAATGATTTTACTTAATTTGTTAATTTACGAATTATTTCATGTTATTTGTCAATTGACGAATAACTTATATATAATTTAATTATTATGTTGCTTGATGTCTATTTTTATTTCTTGATCACACCATTTATGCATGTTTAATGGGAATTGGTACTTGTAATCACGCTGAATAAGATAATTAATAATCTTGTGTAGGGTTAATTTGATTATAATTCAAGTTATCGCCAATAATAGATTTGTTTGTGCATTAATATTCAACCAAAAACAGATAAACAGGTTTAGGGTAAACCTATTGACTGCATGTTAGTCAGAAAGCGCACATGAATACGAAAAGAATAAAGTAGAGGTCTATTATTAGGGCAGGTTCAATCTCTTTTAGGTTAATTAGTACCTTCATCCCCGAACTACCAATCATGGTTCAAGACCTATTGGAGTTGACGATCTCCTGGATCGTTAAGGGGTGTAACCTTCACCCTGTGAACGGTTTACAAGCTCCTAAAACTTGTTAGCGACTCTTTTGCTCTATCTTCCTTCCCTTTGGACGCCACCATACTTAAGTGTATGATCACAATGGGGTTCATGTTTTGGGTAATGCTTGAAATATTTCCTACAGTTTTTGGCGACTCCACTGGAGAAATTTTTTATTTTAATTCATAAAATTTATTTCAGCAATGATTTAGAATGAGTGGATGAGACTCGAAAAGTTCTAAGTATTTCATGTGGGTAATTTTGTTTAACCTTATTGTCATATGCAAAAAGATCTCATTGGAAAGACCATCCGTAATGAGTTAAAAACATAGGATTTTTTACACGTAGGAAATTTGAGGAATATCTTTCGTAACTAGGATTGAAATAATGTTGCGAAAAACTAGAAAATTTTATTGAACACAGAATGCTGCCGAGGCATGTAGGAACTTGCGTCTAGCAAACATAGTCTGTCGCCGATGATATGGCTCTGTCGCCGAGCGACAATTCTGTCGCCAAGCGACAAGGCTAAATTGTGGCAACGATCTCTGTTGGGTGGCGCTGAGTTCTTCCAATACCGAGCCAGAAATATGAGGTCTAATTTCGACCAGTTCTAGTACTGTTGGCTCGTTTCTATTCCTGATTGAGTTTTTCTCTTTTTACTAGAAACCCATATGTGCTCTACATGGTTACCACGAAACCCTTGGATTACTTAGTTCCTATAACCACTATTTTGGTTATAATTATCGTAGCTCCCATGTTTGTGATAGTTCCTATTTCCAACATTCTTTTGAGCATTAACTCTAGATCCAAAATCACTATTTTCAACATAATTTACATGCAAATTTTCATTTTCATCGTATTCATCACATCCATCACAAGGATCATTTGGACAATTAGACGCATCATGATCATTTCTTCCGCATAAATCACAAGCCAAACATTCTCTAATCATGCAACAAGAAGTGAAAAGAGGGTTAGAGTAAGAAGATGTACCTCTCCCCTTAAATTGGGAGGAAAGATCTTGTGCTTGTGAAGATGAATTTTCAAGCTTAGCTTTGATAGAAGCCACCTCCTTCCCTAAGTCCGAAAGTAGAGTAGACAATTTTTTATGGCATTGACTTGATTAACCGAGGCACACTCGTTTGCTGACTCTTCCTCAACCTTTTGCTGTAGGGAATAGTTTCAAGCCTTTAAAATCCCACTAGCTTGAACCCCACTGTGATCATACACAAAAGTACGGTGGCGTCCAAAAGGGAAGAGCAAAAGAGTCGCCAACAAGTTTATAAGGAACTTGTAAACTGTTCACGAGGTGAAGGTTACACCCCTTAACGATCCAAGAGATCGCCAACTCCATAAGGTCATGAACCAAATAAGGGTCCGGGAATGAAGGTACAAATCCAACCTAAAAGAGATTGAACCTGCCCTAATAATAGGCCTCTACTTTATTCTGCTCGTATTCATGTGCGCTTTCTGATTAACATACAATCAATAGGATTAACCCTAAACCTGTTTATCTATGTTGGTTGAATATTAATGCACAAATAAATCTATTATTGGTGATCACTTGAATTTATAATCACAATTAACCCTAACAAGATTATTAATTATCTTATTAAGCGTGATTGCAAGTACCAATACCCTTTAACATGCAATAAAGGTGATCAAGCAATAACTATAAAATAATCAACATCATTAATAATCAATAATATCAACCATAATCATAATCATCATAATCATGTTAAAGCATAGCGAGATCCTAGGCATGATACTAACAAGATTAATAACAAATCCTAGCATGTCACTAAACAATAAAAATCAAAGATTTAACCCTAACATGGTACTAACAATCATAAATATTTGGAAGAATATAGGAAGCATCACAACAATCATATTTGATATTAAAAATACCCTAGACATGATACTAGGAATATCATAATAACAATATAAACATGATTTCTACATCATAATATCAATTAATCAAATAAAGTACTTACTTGGATGCCTCGTACCTCTTTCTAATAACAAAATACACACGTTAGTAACTTCAAGGAAAAATAATAATCAAAACAATTAAATTAAATAATTGAAATAGAGATTTGGGACCAAACCCTTAGAAATTAAAACCTTTCACGTCTAGGGCGAAGGCAACTTCGAATATGGCTAGGTGTATCTAGATCTTGTGAATGCGGAATTTTGTATTAAAAAGCAAAGTTTTTAAAAAAAGAATGAAGAGAATTGATGAATGATTGTGATTGGCTTCTTTTGAAAACGGAGTTTATTAAAACTTAAGAATAAAGAGAATTTGTGAATGATAGATGTAGATGATGAAGATAGTTGGTAATTGGTGAATGAAAACGGAGTTTTTGATACGATATTTATAGAGAAAATCATCCAAAAAAAGATAATTTATCAAAACAGAGTCTGAAGACCACAAAAACACATTGGCGCCAGGACCAGTGGCTAGCGCCAGGCGCCAATGGCTGGCGTCTGGCGCCAATCCTGATTCCATGCGCCAAGGCCTGGGGTTGGACGCCAAAGTGTTTTTCCACGCGTTTTTCGAAAATCTGATAAATTTCCTGTACTGGAAGATAAAATAATATAATTTCAGTCGAAAATGCTATTCGATCTTGATTAAAACTCTGAAGAGTCCTAATTGAATTAAGAATGAAAAGAACCTTCTAGAATATTCTAGAAGACTAAAACCATTCCTAATTGCATTAGGAATGATAAATTATATTAGGCCCTCCCCTAGATCATTAGGCCGTACTTAAAACTCAAACCGGGCCCAGTTTAGTAAATTGGCCATAAATTCCTCAATATTCATCGGAATTGGGCTTATAATATATCGTTGGAAAGGTCTTTGCAAGCCCCATCCAACTACTCCACTATTGGACCCATATCATGGACCAACCAAACTGGATTGGCTGTTTTCCTAAAATAAAGTTTTCAAAAATAGAGAGAAGAGAAAAGAAATAAAACTTTCCGCAACACTAGACCTTTCCACACTTTCGTTTCATTCGATTATGATTCGACGTGAAAAGCACTCATCACTGGGTTTGGTTTTGGGGAGACACAAATGGGTGTCTACACTTGCCAACTCATGTAGTTCCTCACTGCATCATCTATCACATCAACAACCTCTTCCACCGTCTTGTTCATGATTGGGCCTCTGGCTCCGACATCTAAAATCGACCTAACTTGAGGACTCAAACAACCATAGAAAATTTGAATTATTTGATAAGTTGGAATTCCGTGGTGAGGACACTCTCTTTGATACACTTTGTACCTCTCCCATGCTTCATAGAGATTTTCATTAGGCCTTTGCTTGAAATTTAGTATTAAAGCCCTTGCCTCCGCCATTTTCTTTTGTGGGTAGAAACGGGATAAGAATCCTTTGGTAACATCGTCCCATGTTCTTAACGAATTCAGCTTGACCTCTTTGTCCAACCATTTCAAGGCTCGCCCTATGAGGGAAAAAGGGAACAATTTGAGCCTTTTAAACTCTTGTGCAACCCCACTCACCCTAACAGTGTTGCAATATTTCTCGAATTCCTTAAGGTGGTGCAGAGGACTTTCAATCAATGCACCACTAAATTTTCGCCTCTCAATCAAGGTACTCATTGCCGGCTTGATTTCAAAATTGCTATTCGGAATCAACAATGGAGCAATCCCGCTCTCATACTTGTATGCACCCGGAGTGCCCAACTCCTTCAATGTAAATCTTTGAGCTTATCCCATGTTCACTTGCATACACAATCTAAAAAAAAAAAAATTATTAGTAGCATGGCTACAAATGTAGCCTAATGTTAGTTGATACGATTAATACAAGAGGGGGGGTAGATTGTATCGAGTTCCTAATGTCTACTTTTGCGGAATAATAAAACAATGCATATAGAAACTTGCAAGAACACACAGATTTTACGAGGAAACCTTCCAGGGCCCAACTGGAAGAAAAACCTCGACCCTACCTTTGGGATTTCAAACACACACACTTCACTACAATAGGGCAAACACCAAGTTATAACCTATTAAACACGAACCTTTATTTCAAAAGTTCCTCACTAGACTTGCTACTTGATAGGACCCTATCCTAACCAATCTAAGCACCACACTTAGATTCACTCGTACTGCTAAAGTACAAACCACTTGTACCACCTAAGTACAAAACTAACCACTTCACCTAGAAGCTTACACAAACTGTATGAAAATTAATTAACAAAATCACCCAAATAACCTAACCAATACAAATGTATGACACCTAGTATATGATAGGAAAGCTATGCACGTAATCCGAAACTAAAATGAGAAGTGAGAAGCTTGGTAAACTTACTCAATTATAACACTGTGATTTCTCCACGCATAAACTCACAAAAACCTAAAACCATTTTATGCTATACTATTTATATAAGTATGACTCGTATAGAAAGTAGGTTTTCTAAAAGATAAATAAGTTAACTTTACTTATCTTTAAACACGGTTTTATGTCAATCAATATAGGAGAAAATATTTTCCGGAAAATAAGATAGAAAAGATATTTATTAAAAAGAATTATGTTTTTAACAAATAGATTTTTAAAAACAAACTCTTTAGAAAATCTTTTCCTAAAATCTATCTTTTATATTTTCCATATTAATTATTTTACCAATCCAACTTTCCACACTTCTAATAAACTTCGTGCATTAACCTACTTAACATATTAACAATAATCTAGAAGATAAAAACCTTAACTAAATTGAATTGCTGCGCCGCGCCTTTGTACAGGTGAGTTACTTGGGCTCCAAGCTTACTAAGTTCCACCAAAGATCTTAGGCTTGCTGTCTTCAAGTTCCTGTTAGGTAACGTTCCTGTTAAGGAACTTAGTTCTTGCTAGAGAACTTAGTTCTTGTTAGAGAACTATTCCTCTGTTTTGTTTAACTCTTTAAATAAAGATCTCTTTATGTCTTCTTAGTTCCAGTTACTTCTTCCATCATCATGATCAACTTCAACTAAACTAATCAAACACTTAAAAATCTTTATTAGTTGATTTTTCTTTAGTTTAAGTTCCTCATCATCAAAACCTTTAAGCTTCAACAATTTCCCCCTTTTTGATTTGACAAACTTAAGCAAACTCTTGAAACAAGTTAAACAAAATAGAAGGGTGTATTTTGGTATTTTGTTTTATTCATTGACAAAAGGATAAACACACAAATAACTAAAAATACGAAAACAAGAAAGCAAAGATAAACGAAAAAAAACATAAATAAGACTAAGAAATAAACTAAACTACTTAGCATCATATCAGAGAAATTTCTGATACTTTCTCAACTGGAACCCAAAAATATTTTCGCTTCCAAGTTTGCTTCTTCTTTTCCCTCTTTTGGCACTATAAAAAAAGTCCTGCTTTTCAAGTTTATTAAACATCTAGCCAGAGCCCAACAAGCAATTCATCGAGTGTGGGATACTGTAGGGAGCGCTGCTAACTTCCCTTAAGTTAGTTCCACTCTCCTGTATAAGCATTCATAACATACAAATGCATACAAGTATAGGCAGTTCCAAAAGCATTCATTAAAAACCAATAGTTAAACAACCTGCTGAACAAATTTTTACAAACCAAAATAAAATGTTCAGACATATAAAAACAAAAATTGAAAATGTTCATGGCTGAAATAAGAAAAGGCTAAGATAGGCTAAGTAGGCTAGGTTGAGATTTAGGTAGATCAGGTCTAAAGGAGCTCTAGAATCTTCTTATTGTCCTCCTTAGTTTGCTGTGCAGAGGCTTCCAGCTTGTCTTCCATGCGTTTGATAGCCATCTGGAACTCCTCCTTTTGAGACCGGAGATTTCTCTCAAGTTTCTGCATAGTCTTCCCAGTGACAGCTTTGATCTCCAACTTCAACCCGATCAGCAAGCTCTGCTACCTTCCCAACCAGTACCTTATCATCTTCAGCATTAAGTTCCAAAGGTTCATCCATGCTTGATTTAGGAACAACACTAGTAGAGAGCCTCGTGCTATTCTTTACAGGCTGCTCTGGAACTTCTTTCCCTTTTCTTTTACTTCTAGCACTCTTTTTCTCTTCTACTCTTCTGAGCTTCCCATTCACTACCTCTAAACTGATGCCCTGTAGTGTCTCACCATTTATCAAATTCTCAGGTTTTTCTTCAAAACCTTCATAGACCCCTTTCAGTTTTACACCAAGTGACTCAAAAACGGTAGACATGACAGCTCCATAGCCCATTTTGTTCTTTCCTGGAACACAGTGTGCTAGGTGTTGATACATTAGTGAAGGAAATTTCACTTTGATTTTCTGAGAGAGACAAAAGATAACAGCCATATCCATCAAGCAAGCTTCACTTTTTCTAGGCAGGATTGATTTTCGAACCAAGTTGAACAACAACTTGTTCAGTGGGCTTAGATCATTGTGGCTTATTCTTCCCCCGTTTTCCTCCTAGGGCTTCAACAATATCACCCCCTAGATAATTCCCTACTTTCACAGTTCCCTTTCCCTTCATATGCATCTCGTACCCATCAGTTGGTACCTTCAAAATTTTTCCTAATTTTGCAACATCAAACTCAATTTTCTTTTTGTTAACTAAACTAGAAATTTTTCCTTGTTTCACTAGAAATTCAGAACAGAATTCGGTGATGGCAGCGGGATACATGACATTATTTGAAGCAGCTATTAGAAAGTACTCCCACCCTTGATATTTAATTAAATCAAGAAATTCCAAATATCTAGACTTCTTGCACCAAGCTAAATCGAGTCTATGGCCAACCACATACCTTTTAGAATCAACACTGAGTTCCGATTGCTCACCATCATCTTCTTCCACAACCTCTTCTCTATTTTCTGATTCATTTTATTCCTTTCCTCCCTCTTCCTCTTCTCCTTCGTCTTCATCATCATCTGATTTAACCCCTCTGGCAAAGTCATCAACCTCTAATATCTTTTCTTCGAATGTTTTTCCTCTTAGCTTCTTTTCCTTCTATTCTTTGTTTCTTTCGAAAACAGAGGATTCAACTTGTTCACTTTTGCTTTCGACTTCTTCGTCGAGTTTTGGGTTTGACATTAATGGTTTAGGATCAGACATTGAGGGTTTAGGGTTTTCAGATTCTTTGATGGTTGATGGAGAGGCTTTGTAGTTCACCATGGCTAAAGGAGAGGTTTCTTCTTGGATGGTTCTTTGAGGGAACAATTTCAGCAATGATAACCATGGTTTTTTAATATGGTTTTTTAGCTTTGATGGTTTTTACTTAAGGAAGGTTTAATAGATTTGACAGTGAGGTGAAAGTGGTGGGTGAAAGATGCTTTTATAATTAATGAAGCGGTGTGATGGAATTAATGGGTCACTGTTCAGTCATTTAATTGAACACGTTCAATTAATTTTGTAAAATCATTTAGGCAGGATGAATTTACCAAAAATCTTTACTTTCCAAATTCAGTAAATTTTTGAAAAAACAAATTCTTGTAAATAAAACATGCAATTGGAACACGCTTTCTACACATATGCAATGTACATTACTACTAGAAAATTTTAATTAAGCGTTTAATGAACTAACCTCCACTGATCAACAACGCTGACACTTCAGCTATGTTTAGCACACTAAAATTGTGCTAAATGCTCTTTTTGCTCTATTTAAATTATTTTTGACTTTGCCATATCTTGGAACTTCAGAAGCAATCAATTCAGCTTGATCATCCTAAGTTCCAATCTCAATTTCTCAAATCTTTCTCTTCTCAAGGGCTTGGTTAGAATATCTGCAATATGATTTTCAGTATGACAAAATTATAACTTAATATTCCCTTGCTTCACATTATCTTTTAAAAAGTGATGCCTAATGTGGATATGTTTTACCTTTGAGTGTTGAACTGGATCCTTAGAAATACATATAGCACTGGTATTATCACAGTAAATAGGCACACATTAAAAAATAATGCCTAAATATCTAACCTGTTGCTTTATCCAAAGTACTTGTGAATAACATGTTGCTGCTGCCACGTACTCAGCCCCAGCTATAGACATTGCAACTGTGTTTTGCTTCTTGGAACCTCAAGAAACTAAACAAATTCCTAAAAATTGTACCATACCTGAAGTGCTATTTCTATTGACAAAATCATCTACATTGTCAGCATCAGTAAAGCCATTTAAATCAAAGAAGTCACTTCTAGGATAGAAAAGACTCAGATCATCAGTTCCTTTCAGATATCTAAGGATTCTCTTTACTACTTTCAAGTGAGATTCCTTTGGGTTTGCTTGGAACCTGACACACAAACCTACACTAAAAGATATGTCAGGTCTACTAGCTGTTAGATAAAGTAAAGAACCTATCATACCTTTATAAATAGATTGATCAACACAAGTTCTAGTTGGATCTTCATCCAATCTGGTTGCTATACCCATTGGAGTGTTATTAGTCTTAGCATTATCTAGCTTATATTTCTTGATCAGTTCCTTGATATATTTTTGTTGATGGATCATGATTCCTTCTTCATGTTGCTTGATTTGCAATCCGAGGAAGAAGTTTAATTCTCCCATCATGCTCATTTCAAATTCTCCACTCATAAGGTCAGGAAAATACTTGCACAAAGTTTCATTAATTAGTTGCACCAAATAAAATATCATCAACATAAATTTGTACAACTAATATGTCAGTTCCATTTGATTTAAAAAACAAAGTTTTATCTATTTTACCACATTTAAAACCGTTTTGCAGTAGGAACTTAGACAATCTTTCATACCATGCTCTAGGAGCTTGCTTCAGCCCATAAAGAGCTTTGTCAAGCTTATATACATGGTTTGGGAATTCTGGATTTTCAAATCCATGAGGTTGTTCCACATAGACTTCTTCATTTAAAAATCCATTCAGAAATGCACATTTAACATTCATCTGGAATAACGTGAATCCCATATAAGCATCAAAAGCATTAAGTAAACAAATAGCCTCTAACCTTGCCACTGGCGCAAATGTTTCTTCACAGTCTATTCCTTCTTGTTGATTGAAACCCTGAACCACAAGACTTGTTTTGTTCCTGAAAATAATACCATGCTCATCTAGCTTGTTCCTAAACACCTACTTTAGACCTATAGTCTTCTTATCCTTGGGTCTAGGTTCCAGATGCCAGACTTTATTTCTTTCAAACTCATTTAATTCGGCTTGCATAGCATTAATCCAGTTTGCGTCAGTTAAAGCTTCAACATAGTTCTTAGGTTCCATAGAAGAGAGGAATGCATAGAATGCATAGAAGTTTCTAAGCCGAGGTCTAGTCTGAGTTTGTTTTGTAATATTAATCATGATTGTATCCACTGGATGTGATTTCTGATATTTCCATCACTTTGGTGTAAAATCCTTGACTGAATACAAGCGTTCCTAATTATTGTTTACTGGTTCTTCTATAGGAACTTGATCTTAAGTCTCAGTTGGAACTTTAATAGGATGTTCCTGAACCTGATCTTGATTTTTCTCTTGAGGTAGAGTTCCTGGCGCATTCTCCATTTCGGATTCTGCATCTGCTTCTTGATTCGTTTCTTCTACATTTTCAACTTATTGCCTCTGTAATGATGTTGATTCCTCATCTGGATCTGGCTTGCACACAAGTCCAATTTCAAATTCATCATCACAATCCTGTATATCATTTAACTATTCAGTTTCATCAAATATAATGTGTACAGATTCCTCAACACACATTGTTCTCTCATTATAAACTCTATAGGCTTTACTATTTAAGGCATATCCTAAGAATACTGCCTCATCACTACGTTCATTAAAGTTTCCTAAGTTCCTTTTACTATTGTTATGAACAAAGCATTTACATCCAAAAGATTTAAAGTATGGAATATTAGGCTTTCTCCCTTTGATTAGCTCATATGGAGTTTAGTTGGTGATGGCTGTAACAGATACTCTATTAAGAATATAGCAAGCTGTGTCCACTGCTTCTGCCTATAAGTTCCTAGGCAGTCCACTTGAGATCAGCATTGTTCTTGCCATATCTTCAAGGCTTCTATTCTTGCGTTCCACAACTCCATTCTGTTGTGGAGTCCTTGGTGCAGAGAAGTTGCGGTCCATTCCATGCTCAGTGAAAAACTTCATCAAACTTTGAGTTTTCAAATTCTGTTCCATGATCTGATCTGAGGTGAATCAATGGATAACCTGTTCTTCTTTGTTTTTTCTTTACAAAAGCTTCAAATACATCAAATGTCTCATCTGTGCTAACAAGAAAGAAAACCCAAGTAAACCTTGAAAAATCATCAACAATAACCATTACATATTTCTTACCGCCTCTACTTTGGATTCTCATAAGACCACATAGATCTATATGAATAAGTTGCAAAGGCCTTTTGGTACTTACAATTTTGTTGGACTTGAAAGACATTCGAGTCTGCTTTCCTCTAACACAAGCATCACACACTTTCCCATACAGGAACTTAATACAAGGAAATCCTTCCACTAGTTCCTTAGATCTAAGTTTATCAAGTAAAGTAAAGCTTGCATGGCGAAATATCTTGAGCTATAATAGAGGATCATCCTCAATAACACTGAGACATGTTAAACTGCTGTTAGGAACCCCATTAAGATCAACAACATATGTGTTCCCTTTACGAGTTCCTTCTAAAATAATTTTCCCAGTGTCATTGTGAATCATTCTGCATTTATTGGAAGTAAAGCTTATAGTGTTACATTTGTCACAAAATTGTGAAATACTTATCAACTTGTGTTTGAAACCCTCGACTAAAAATACATTATCAATAGCATGGGAACTTCACCTTCCTACCTTGCCAATACCAACTATATCTCCTTTCATGTTATCACCAAAGGTCACAATTCCCCCATAGTAGGAATCAAGTGAGAGAAATCTAGATTTTTCTTCAGTCATGTGCTGAGACCAACCACTGTCGAGGTACCAAGTGTTGTTCCCCCTCACTGGACCCTGCAAGAGAAATCATACGTTAGTGTCAGGAACCCAGGTTTCCTTGGGTTCCAGTGTAACAACAACAGGTTCATTCTTCTTGATCTAGATCTGTTCTACATGTTTTTCATTATTCTGTGTACTCTTTTCTTTCTTAAGACACTTAACCTGTTTACGTCCTGTATTGCAACAGAAATAACAAACATTACTACTAGGCAGGTTGACATACTTCTTTTCCTTTTGGAACTTCTTTTTGAAACACAAACCTTCTATTCTTTTGGTTTGAGCTTTGGTGATCCAATCTGGAACTCTGTATTCTACAAGTTGTTTGCCTTTCCTGGCTTTCTCAAGTTCCCCCTCAAGTCTTGCCTTATGAGATCTCAAATCTTCAAAATCAGATTTTAGTTTTTCAAAATTCGGATATTGTGTAAGTGGAGGAACTTCAGAATCAGGAGCATCAAGACAGAGTTTCATCAAGGATAGTTCCACATTTAACATTATGCTATCATGTTTCAACCTGTCTATAGTTTCTTGCAGATAATTATTATCATCAAACAGACTAAAGAACCTGTATTGAATATCAAATTTCATATTATCAACCCACTCACTATTTTCTTTAAAAGTGACCTAAGCTTCATCACTTTACTGTTTAGCTCTATGTAATTCTTTCAATTTTTCTTGAACTTCCAAAACAACAAATATTAATTTTTCTTTAGAGAAATGTTTTAGTTCTTTTTTAAGAAAACCATACCTCAGATTCTAGTTCCTTTAGTTTTTCTTTTTCATCTGTCTTTCCCATCAAACATAGATGGGAAGTTTCCTCTAACGGTTGATCTTCCTCCTACTCTGAATCTGAATCTCCCCTGGCAGCCAACATGGCTTTCTTCACATTGTCCTTGGTGAAGTAAGGTTTATAGACTCTTGACTCCTTGGATTGCTCCTTGCCCTTTGTCTTACCTTTATCACAATTTGGTAATGGATAATCTTTAATGAAGTGATCTTTAGACCCACACTTGAAACAAGTTGTGTTTCTGGAACTTGTATACTTCTTGTTCCTATAAAACTTCTTGTATTTCATCATCAGCTTCCGATTTCTCTAAGTCTTGAGCCTTAAGAGCAAGACTCTTGTTCTTGGAACTTTTAGTGTTGGAACTATGGTGAAGTTCATGAGTCATCAATGATCCAGCTAGTTGTTCCATGTTGAACTTGGTGATGTCCTTAGCTTTCTGCATGGCAGTAACCTTGGATATTCGTCGTTCATCTTGTGGTAGGATCCTTAAGATCTTTCTAACCTGTTCTTCAATAGGAATGTGTCTGCCAAGGGAATTCAATTCTTTAATAATATCATTGAACCTAGTAAACATTTCCACTATAGATTCCTTTGATTGCATTTCAAACCTTTCATATATAGACATCAATAAATCAATCTTATAACGTTTTAACTCATTTGTACCTTCATGAGTTACCTCTAGTAGATCCCAAATCTGTTTAGCAGACTTGCATCCCATGATACGATTATGTTCATGAGGTCCTAGTCCACAATGTAAATACTTTATGGCTAAAGCATTTAATTCAAGTTTCTGATAATCTTCTTTATCATAATCAGATATAAGTTTAGGAGCTACCTCGTTCTTTTCATTAATTGAAGTTATTTCAAAATCACCAGTTTTAATAACACGAAAAACCTGGTAATTTTCTGCCTTGATGAAGATCTCCATCATGTTCTTCCAGTAGGTGTAAAACTTACCATTGAACATAGGTGGACGTTGGGTGGAATACCCTTCTTCAAGTTTCTCCTTGTAATTCATCTCTCCAGGAACTTACCCAGCAAAGTTATCTGCTTACACGAGAGAACCTTGCTCTGATACCAATTGTTAGTTGAGAAGATTAATACAAGAGGGGGGGTGAATTATATCGAGTTCCTAATATCTACTTTTGTGGAATAATAAAACAATGCATATAGGAACTTGCAAGAACACACAGATTTTACGAGTAAACCTTCTAGGGCCCAACAGGAAGTAAAAACCTCTACCCTACCTTAGGTTTTTCAAACACACACACTTCACTATAATAGGGCAAACACCAAGTTACAACCTATTAAACACGGACCTTTATTTCACAAGTTCCTCACTAGACTTGCTACTTGATAGGACCCTATCTAACCAAATCTAAGCACCACACTTAGATTCACTCGTACTTCCAAAGTACAAACTACTTGTACCACCTAAGTACAAAACTAACAGCTTCACCTAGAAGCTTACACAAACTGTATGTAAATTAAATAACAAACTCACGCAAATAACCCAACCAATACAAATGTATGACACCTAGTATATGATAGGCAAGCTATGCATGAAATCCGAAACTAATATGACAAGTTAGAAGCTTGGTAAAGTTACTCAATTATAGCACTGTGATTTCTCCACGCATAAACTCACAAAAACCTAAAACCATTTTACTCTCTACTATTAATACAAGTATAACACGTATAGAAAGTAAGTTTTCTAAAAGATAAATAAGTTAACTTAACTTATCTTTAAACACGGTTTTACGTAAATCAATATAGAAGAAAATCTTTTCCTGAAAAAAAGATAGAAAACATATTTATTAAAAAGAATTATCTTTTTAACAAACCGATTTTAAGAAACAAACTCTTTAGAAAATATTTTCCTAAAATCTATCTTTTATATTTTCCATATTAATTAATTTACCAAGCCAACTTGCCACGCCACTAATAAACTTCGTGCATTAACTTATTTAACATATTAACAATAATCTAGAAGATAAAAACCTTAAATAAATAGAATTTCTACGCCGCGCCTTTGTACAGGTGAGTTACTTGGGCTCCAAGCTAACTAAGTTCCACCAAAGATCTTAGGCTTGCTGTCTTCAAGTTCTTGTAAGGGAACGTTCCTGTTAAGGAACTCAGTTCTTGTTAGAGGACTCTTCCTCTGTTTTGTTTAACTCTTTAAATAAAGATCTCTTCATGTCTCTTAGTTCTATTTACTTCTTCCATCACCATGATCAAATTCACCTAAACTAATCAAACACTTAAAAACTTTTATTAAGTTAGTTTGCTTTAGTTTAAGTTCCTCATCATAAAAACCTTTAAGCTTCAACATCTAAAGAATAAAATCTTTTTGTACTTTCAATTATTTGTGAAATAGACTCAACAATAATAGCAATCATCTACGCCATTCGGCAACAGCGCCATTTTTTATCTAGGGCGAGACTAGGTCATTAAAAACTAGTCTACCCTTAGTCGAAACAAAATTTATAATCTCTCAACACACCCTTACAAAAAGCATAGAGTAAGTCGAGGTCGAACCACTATGAATGGGAGGTGAATGCTAAAGTTAAAGCTAAGCTATTTCGAAGCAGACGAGGTGAGGTGTGTCTATTCTACCAATCAAACAATCGAAACGAAAATCAAACTTATCAAGTACTAGGGTATGGATCCACATAAACTCGTAATTAATTCAACTAATTGGGATGGGAGAAGATTAAGTCAACTGCCGCGAGGGAAAATCGACTAAGCAATCAAGAGAATATGGTAGGATAATCTCTTAGAGGTCAAACTAGCGCCAACTACGAGAGATTCTAGCTAGGAAATTTGCAAACCTACTCAATCGACAAATGCAAGTCACAAATCAATTTTTCGTATCAATGTGAACTTACAATGCAATCTAGTATGAGAAACGTAGGTTGATCACTCCTAAATTGAACACACACATGCACTTAATCAATCAACCAATTTAATCACAACATCAACTCCATCAATTTCGCCCAATTACCACAAATCAATTACTCATTTATGCTTCACCATTTCCCTAGCAAGAAAACTACTCACTAATCATGGAAATCATTATCAAAACTAAACTAAGCAACAAATTTATCATCACCATATTAATAAAAAAATATACCAATTCAAAAATCAATCAATCTTGAACAATTAACAAAGAAATTGAGATCAAAACAAAGATTACATTAAAGTAAAGAAATCCTTACAAACTTGCTTCAATTCTATAGAGAAAAACACTAAGAATCATAAATCTTCAATCTTCAATCAAGAACTTCTCTCTCTACAAACTAGAGTTTCTCTCTCTAAAAATCTAACCTAATTCTATTCTAATTTCTAAAAAATTAAACTCTAATGATTCTCTAATTATCCTCCCTCTAAAAATAGAAAGAAAATATATAAATATAGTAAAACTAACTAAGAGACGTTAGTTAGATCGTCTCCAAATAAACCCATACAGGTGCGGCCAACCATAAGGGGTAGCTTGGCCGCGCAAAACTGGCTACGGAACAAGGATCTAGACAGACGCGCCCGCGCTACCAGGCCGCGCGGCCGCGCCATGATCGCGCGCGCCCGCGCCTGGGAGCAGGGGAGCCCTCTTCCCTATCATTCCGATGCTACTCATGCATTCCACTTGATGCACTTGATAAACACGGAACCTTGCAGTTTCTAAACTCCATGTTTGCGTGTTCAAGACTAGAAATCATGCCCCCACGACTTGAATGCACAGCTCAAGGTCTTTAGGAACTTGCACTTCTCCATGCTTCAGCTTCAAATGGAGACCACTAAGCATCCTAATCAATGCCAAACTCGGGAAAAGGCTCGGGAAACTTGGAAAATAATCTTAACCTGAAAATAAAGGAAAACAAGAAAATAAAAGAGAAACTAACTAAATAAACTAATATATGCATAAAGAAAGAAATCAAACTAAGAAAATGCAAACTAAAAGAAATAAAGAGTAAAATCAAGGAAAATCTGAGTAAAAGAGCTAAATAATAGCATGAGATTCACCCTAAAGAGAACCAAATGAGTTCCATAAATGACACTCATTAGGTTCAACCTCTTTTAGGTTGGATTTGTACCTTCATCCCCAAACTTCCTTTCAAGGTTTCAGACCTATTGGAGTTGACGATCTCCTGGATCGTTAAGGGGTGTAACCTTCACCATGTGAACGGATTACAAGTTCCTAAAACTTGTTGACGACTCTTTTGCTTTATCTTCCTTCCCTTTGGACCCCACCATACTTAAGTGTATGATCAGAGTGGGGTTTAAGTTTGGGGAAATGCTTGAAATGTTCCCTACACCCACAATTATCACAAAAGACACAACCACTTGTCATATTACTTGAAGTAGAAAGAGGAGTAGAGTTAAAGGTGTACCTCTCCCCTTAATGTGGGAGGGAAGACTTGATACAATTGAAGAGGCAGTCTCTAGCTTGGCCTTGATCAATGTCATCTCCTTCCCTAAGTTTGAGATCGGGGAAGACAAGTTATTGATCGCATTGAGATGATTAACCGAATAGACCGTTGAGCTACTCTTGCTTGTAGGCTCTCTCTCTACCTCTTGCCAATCCATGTAGTGACGAACTACATCCTCAATTATGTCTATAATCTTTTCCTCGGTCTTATTCATGATCGAGCCTCTGGCTCCGGCATCAAGACATGACTTCCCTTGGGGGCTCAATCCTCCATGTAAAATTTGTATGATTTGGTAAGTCGGGATTCCATATGTAGACACCCATTTGTGTCTACCCAAAACCAGACCGGGTGATGAATACCTTTCACGTCAAATCAAAATCGAGTGAAGTGAAAGTGTGGAAAGACTAATGTTGCGGTTAGTTTTTATCAAAATTCTCTTCATTCTTTTTGTTTTCGAAAACCTATTTTATGAAAATAGCCAATCCTGTTTAGTTTGGTCCATGACAAGGGACCAATAATAGTGTAGTTGGATTGGGCTCAAAAAGAGCTTTCCAACAATATATTTTAAGCCCAATTCCAGATTACTAAACTGGGCCCAGTTTGATCTTTATATGCAGCCCGACTTACCAAATCAAAAGTGTTTGTATGCAAATAGGATTGATTATAGTCTTCTAGAATCTTTTAGAAGGTTCTTTTAAACCCTAATGTTATTAGCATTGATAATTGAGTTTTATGAGTTTTATTTGGAATAAAAAAAGTGTTTAAAGTGAAATTACGATTTTACCCCTCGTACAAACTTCTACGCTTAATTTTATCAAAAAATATGAAAATGTGTGGAAAATCACCTACAGCACCAAACGCTAGGCTGTTGCCTAGCGACAAGCCTGTCGCGCGACGATTGAGGCATTTGCGGCACCAGCGTCGTGTTTTATTCTTCTTAAAACTTCGATTCTTTTTTATCATATTCCGGAATATTTTCTATAAATACTCTTGTAAATCCTTTTTAAGGCTAACTTTTAGATAATGTATCATTTGCTTAGTTTTTAGAGAGAGAAGTTAGAGAGAAAGTAGAGATTGTAAGTCTTGGATTTGATTTATAATTCAACATTGGTTCTTCAATTAAGTTTGGAATTCTTCTTCATATCAATGAAAGTTTGTGAGATTTTTTTCCTTTGAATTTACTTTAATTGCAATTTTCTTTTATGCTTGAATGTTTAGTTTGGATTTTGATTTAGTTTTGAGAATTTGTTGATTGATTGTATTTCCTTTTGATTTAGATTGAGATGAATATGTTTGTGATTGAATTGGTTTTGGCTTTAAATTTCACCATGATTAGTGAGTAGATTAGTTGCTAGGGAGAAGGGGAATCATGCTTGATTTATGATTTTTGCTAGTTGATGATCATTGACTGATTGAATTGTTGCAATTAAATTGGTTGACATAGTTGTGCATGTGATTAATTAGACTAGGAGTGATCAACCTATAAGATTAATCTAGATTGTATTGCAAATTTCAATGACATGAACCCTTTATTTGAGAATTGCTTTAATTGATTGAATTTTATTGTGATTCTCCTTGTTAGCCATTCATAGTGAACCCTAGGTTGGTTTATAGGAGATAACCTTTGAATTCCTTTTATTGCAACTATTGTTTGTCTCTTGCAATGTTTAAATCAATTGAGTGATCTATCAATTAGCATGATTGTTTAGCTTGCATGTGGAACCTATATCCCTAGTGTTTAGAATATTGATTGAATTCTTTAAATTGTCTTGATTCTTGTTATCTTAGTTACAAAACTCAACCATTGATATTCTTCGATTTAGCTTAACATTAGAATATAGCATTAGTTCCGATTCATTCCTTTGGGTTCGACCCTTGACTTACTACGTACTTGTATAAGGTTTGTTAAGTGTTTACAAATTTAGTTTGACCAAGGGAGAATTAGATGACGACCTAGTTTACCCCTTGTCAAAATGGTGCCGTTGCCGGGGAAAGACTTTGGTGCTTTGTTATAGTTTTTAAGTCTATTTCATTAAAAAAACAAAAAGATTTTCCTCTTTAAGGCTACACTTGTAGCCATGCTACTAATCATTTCCTTTGAGTTGTATGCATAGAGCACGTGGTCATTCACTAGTGCCATTTGATCCGGAGATTGAGAGGACTATTACAAGATTAAGGGTTGCCAGGCGATCTTTAAGCTCTAGCATTTCAATTGAGGAAGAATCGCTACAAGAGGAACAGGGAAGAATGAAAGAGAATCTAAGAGTGGTATTGAAAGAATTGGGGATTCCCGGTGCATACAGATTTGAGAGTGGAATTACTCCACCTACAACACCGACAAATGATTTTGAAATTAGGCCGGCTATGATCGCTTTGATAGAGAGGCGACAATTTAGTGGAGACAAGAATGAGAGCCCGCTAAATCATCTCAAGGAGTTTGAAAAATATTGCAATACTATCAAGGTGAACGGAGTTTCCCAAGAATTCATTCGCCTCAAGCTCTTTCCCTTTTCTCTCATTGGGCGTGCTTTGATATGGCTAGACAAGGAGGTTAAGCGGAATTCTCTAACTACATGGGACAAGGTTACAAAAGAGTTTCTAACCCGTTTCTTACCACAAAAGAAAACTGCGGAGGCAAGAGGTTTGATTCAAGGCTTCAAACAAAAGCCAAGTGAGAGCCTCTATGAAGCGTGGGAGAGATATAAGGAGTATCAAACGGAGTGTCCTCACCACGGAATTCAAACCTATCAAATTCTTTAAATTTTCTATGGAGGCCTAAGTCACCAAGGCAAGTCATGCCTAGATGGAGATGCCTCAGGTCCCATCAAGAATAGGACGGAAAAGGAAGTGGTGGACATAATTGAGGATGTTGTGAGGTACTATAGAGATTGGCAAGATGGTGAGAGAGAATCAATTAGCAAGAGTAACTCTTCAGTGTACTTGGTTGATCATTTAAATGCAATCAACAATCTCTCCTGACAAATGGAAAACTTGGGGAAGGAAGTGACTGCAATCAAGGAAAAATTGGAGAGTTCTTCTTCCCAAGCTCCAAGTCTTCCCTCCCAATTTAAGGGGAGAGGTACTTCTTCTAACTCTCATCCCCCTCCTTCTTCTAGTAACATGCCTAGTGGTTGTTTGGTTTGTGATGTGTGTGGTTCATATGATCATGATTCTAGTAATTGCCCTCATGCTTTTCCGGATGGTAATGATCATTTTGATAATAATGAGAGTGAACGTGTGAACAATGTGTCAAACAATAACAATGTGCAAAGGTTTGATAATCAAAGGGGTCAATGGAATAAGAATTACCAAAACCATGGTAATTTTGACAACAATAACCAAGGTGGTGGTTATAGGAACCAAGGTTCTCGAGGTAACTATAACAATCAAGATTATAGTGGCCAAAATCAAAACCAAAATTATGGTAATCAAAACCAAGGTTATGGAAATGATAATCAGGGTGGTGGTAACCATAATCAAGGTTATGGTGAAAACCAAAATAAGGGTAATTGGAACAATGAAGGGAGAGGTAATTTTCAAAATATTTCTCGAAGAGGCCCAACACCTTTGCTCCAAAGACTCAAGTTGATAATTCCTATTCACAATCCTCTTTGATTAGTAACTTTTATGTCACTTTTAGGGTGTTTATTGAGTCGTTTTCCGGCTTATTTTCCAATAATTTAGCCCATTTTGTCCTTTATTTCTATTATTTGCTTATTCTCGTCTTTTATCTTTATTTTGAGTATTTTAGTAGTTTTTAATAGTTTTTAGTTTATTTTCTTAATTTATTTAATTTATCTTATATTCTATGTTTATATTTTAAGTTTTTAATTCTTGTTTTCTAATAATTTCCCGCTTCTCTCATTTTATTTATTTTATTTTCTTTTAGTTTCTAGTTTGTTTTATTTTATTTTATTTTATTTTATTTTATTTTATTTTATTTTATTTTATTTTATTTTATTTTATTTTATTTTATTTTATTTTATTTTATTTTATTTTATTTTATTTTATTTTATTTTATTTTATTTTATTTTATTTTATTTTATTTTATTTTATTTTATTTTATTTTATTTTATTTTATTTTATTTTATTTTATTTTATTTTATTTTATTATTTATTTAGTTTTAGTTTCGAGGCAAATGCACAATGCTCATCACCTCCTTGCTGCTGCCACCATACCAAACCAGCCCCAGCAACCCACCACAACATCACCAGCCACCACCAAAACACCACCAATCAACCACCACCAATCCACACCCAATTCACCACCATCACCCACCAAAACCGCAACAACCAACCCTCTGCCCCCTCACAACAACCCAGCCTCACCTCCCATTTCGCCACCAAAATCACAACCAACACCACCTATCAGCGTACCATAACCGCACCAGCACTCCACTCCAATCAAGAACCACCTCCGTCAGCCACCAATCAACCACCCAAACCACCGTCCACCAACTGCTACAACAACAAACACAACACCATCAGCCACCGCATTCTCACACCACTAGCAACCCAATTAATTACCCACAACAACCAATTAATCACCATTTCACACCCCCTGTTCCTCCGTCACCTCCCATTTCGCCACCAAACCGCCAGCAATTGTTTAGGGTAATTTTACCCTGCCACGTGGTCCAATCAGAGGATGACACGTGTCAGCCTCAGGATGGCCCAAAGTGGACCAATCCCTGCTTCACACGTTTCACTCCAGAAATTAAGGGAAAAAGGCAGCCTTCAGGCCTTAATCCCGAGAAATCCGCAAAACGGCGCAGCCCACCAATGATTAGGGTTCATTGACCTAATCAGGGGCACAAATCCCAAAGAACCTATAAATAGGGAGATGTTCCTCCTTTTGAGGGGACGTTTTTGACCATTTATTACAAATATTCCCAGTGATAGAGACATCTGAGCTTGGAATCCGAGCAGATACCCACCTAAATTTCCGCACCTTTTTCTCTCCCTTCAAGTTTCTAACTTGTGCGTCGGAGGCGGAGCACCACCTAACCGGTGTCTCCGTTTGTTTTGGAGGTACAGCTCATGCCGGATCAGTCTTCGTGTTGTAACTCACTCGAGGGACAAAAACACCCAAAACATTTGGCGCCATCTGTGGGGAGAGTACCTCGAAATTGGTTCAAGAGTCTGTACCACCCCCTAACCGTCTGGGCGAAGACCCAGAAGTCTTTACAGACCATGAGGATGAAGATCCTCAAGTCGAAACCTTTACAGCCGAAGACGGCTCTCTCAGAATCAAGCGCATCCGGCCTAAAGAGACTCTGGAGTGGGGTGCCTCCCAGGCGGGTGCAAGTAGACCCCCTGGGCAGCCGGAAGGGGAAACCCATACGGCAGCTGGATCAGCGCCTGTCACCCGAGACGAGCTCATGAGATTCATGACAAGTTTCAACGGTGAAATTAAAGAGCTGATCACCCGGAGCCGGGCTGGCCCAAGTAGAGGTCAGTAAGCCAAGAAGACTCCTTTGGAAAAGGGGAAGTCAGTCAAAGATCGGCAGCCCACTCCTCATCCAAAGGAGAAGGCAGCCGGGACCATTGATTGGTCCAAAATTCTTTTTCCTAAGGGGAATAACAATAACCCCCGCCGGACTCAACAGCCGGTGAGAAGTAAGAAGTCATCTCTTGATGCCCGGGAGATTATCAACCGGAAGAGAAATCAGCAGCTGTCTGAGTCGGCTTCCACGTCGAACTTTCCTGACAACTTTAACAATACCTTTGCAGGGAATGCATCTTCCTTGCATGAGAGTCAGACAGGCGGTAATACCGTCCATTCTGGCCCTCATATGATTGGAGCTGTACCGTATGTGCCTACTCAGGTCTACGGCCAGTATCCCCCTCATTTCATGCAGCCAGCCCTCTTTGGAGGTTAGGCGGCATACCAAAATGTCCAACCACTGGACTGGCAGCTTCGTCTGCTTCGCCTGGGTGAACAACCTTCTGCGTTCACCCAGGAGATAACCGAGGCGGCACAACCGTCCAAGGTTAAGAATGTGTTGGTTGGTACCTATGACGGTACCACCAATCCGGAAGACCATCTCATGGCTTACACTAACCTCATGTATCTGCAGGGGTTGGATGATGCAACTTGGTGTCGTTGCTTCCCGGCTACATTGAAGGGCATCGCCCAAAAATGGTTTGGTAACCTGCCAGCCGGGTGCATTGACAGTTTTAGGAAGCTTGCCTTCCTATTTGCTTCCAACTTCTCTATGAACATCCCTTCTAAGAAAACAAGCTTGGACTTGAGCACCATTAAGCAGGGGGAGAGAGAAGGGCTGCGCTCCTATGTCAGGCGGTTCAATCTGATTAGAATTCAGATTCAAGGATTGTCTGATGAGGTAGCTTTTACAGAATTTTTCAAAGGTCTGAGAGACGGGTCAACTTTTAAGTTCGACCTAGTTAGATAAGGGGCTTTCCCCTTACAGGCGGCTCTAAGGGAGGCGGAAAGCTACATTCAAGCTACCGACCTCTGCTCGCCTGGAAACCAGTCGGACTCAAAGAGGTCCGACAAGAAGAAAGACATCCGGCCTGCCCAGCCGGCCAAAAAGAAAGAAGATAGAAAGAAGAGAAAAGAAATCTGGGCGGTTAGTGATTCTGACCAGCTGTCCCAGAAGAAGAAGAAAGAGTTTAAATCGTACGTCCCCAAGTACGAGTTTAACAAGGACTGCAATTCCATCCTCATGGAAATTAAGGACAGGTTGTCCCTAGAGAAGCCAAATCCAATGAAAAGTTCCATTCAATCAAGGAACAAAAATAAATTCTACCAATACCGTGAGAAAGTTGGCCATGACACCAACGACTGCTTCAGCCTTCAACGGGCGTTCGACCGTCTTGCTGACAAAGGAATGCTGACAAAAGAGAAGAATAAGGGTCAGTCCTCCAAGACTACCCCCAGCCTGCTAGTAGCTCGGATACCGACAAGGAGCCGGTCTACACAATAGCAGGCGGGTTCTCCTGTGGTGGCCCTACCATTCGGGGCACCAAGAGCCATCTTCGAAAGATGGACAAGGATGATGATGAGCAAGCGTCTGCAAGCACCTCCTTCCCAGACGTCTTGATCACTATGAAGGACAGGGACAGCATCCGCATGATGACGCGGTCGTCATTGAATGTAAGGTTTCCAACCAGCTGGTTGGACGGATCCTTATTGACACCGGCAGCTCATCAGACATCATCAGCCTCCGGTGCCTGCAAAAGCTGGAATACAATGTCAGCAGCATGCATCCGGTCACCCACCCCTTGGTTGGTTTTTGGGGTGGGATGGTTTACCCAGCCGGAAGAATTGACTTACCCATCCGGATGGGAGAGAAAGGCCAGGGACGACATAGAGTCGTCAGATTCTTGGTCGTTGAGGAGTTAACCGCCTACAACATTATCCTTGGCCGGCCGACCCTCAACGTAACCAAGGCAGTAATCATCCCGTCTCTCATGCTCGTCAAGTATGAGAGGGATGACGACACTGTTGGTTCCCTAAATGGGGATCAGAAGACAGCCCGAGAGTGCTATCTCTCAGCCGTCAGAGACAATGTGGCCCCGGACCTTGACAATGTCAAGGATGCCGACCCAGCACCTGCCTCACCAGCAGCCGGGAAGAAAAGAAAGGCACCTCGGCTGGTGGAGGTAAAGAAAGTGAAGAAATAGCAATCACTGAACGGTGAACGGTCAGATGAGCTCCGTCCCCAACCGGCTGGTGAATATATTGATATACCTCTGGACGACAGTCGTCCGGAGCGTACCGTGAAGGTTGGGACGGTTGCTTATGCTAACTTGGGTGCAGACTTGCACCTTCTGCTGAATGAAATCAAAGACATTTTTACCTTTGAAGTGGAAGAGATGTCAGGCGTCAGTTCGGATTTTGCTGTCCACAAGCTCGCCGTGGATCCTAAAAAGAAGCCCATCCGGCAAAAGAAAAGAAACCATGGTGAGGAAAGAAGTCAGGCGGTAGCTGCCGAAGTCAAAAAGCTGCTAGACGCCATGTTCATTTGGCCTTGTAACTTCCCCGACTGGGTGGCCAATGTGGTTCTTGTTAAGAAACCGAATGGGACCTGGCGCATGTATGTTGATTACACAGACCTCAACAAGGCGTGTCCAAAGGACAGTTACCCGCTTCCAAAGATCGGTAGTCTGGTCGATTCTACAGTCGGTCACGCCTTGATGAGATTTATGGATGCCTACTTTGTCTTTCATCAGATACCTCTGTGGAAAAAGGATCAAGAGAAGACGACCTTCGTCAGTGATCAGGGGTTATTCTGTTATACTGTGATGTCGTTTGGCTTGAAAAATGCGCCTTTCACTTTCAACCGAATGATTAATACGGTCTTCATTAATCAAATTGGGAGGAATGTGAAGGCATACATTGATGACATGATAGTCAAATCCAAGCTACAGACGGATCACCTTGATGATCTCCGAGAAACATTCACCACCCTCAGGCGGCATAAGGTCATGTTAAATCCAAAGAAATGCGTCTTTGGTGTTGAGTCTGGGAAGTTTCTCGGATTCCTGATTGATCAAAGGGGGATAGAGGCTAACCCTGAAAAGATACAGGCGGTGATAGACATGAAGTCACCCTGTTCTGTCAAGGAAGTGCCTCTACTTCTTCCAAGCAATCAGGAAGAAGGCCAGATTTTAATGGGGGGATGATGCTGAGGCGGCATTCCAGAGGTTGAAAGAGCATTTACACTCTCTACCTAGGTTGGTCAGTCCCTTGCCTAGGGAGACGTTGTACATATATTTAGCCGTCTCAGATCATGCCCTCAGTGTCGTTCTCCTTGCTGAGCGAGACGGTGTGTAGCTCCCGGATTACTTCATTAGCCATGTTCTTAAAAATGCTGAACTCCGGTACCCCATGGTTGAAAAATTTGGCCTTTCTTTGTATATGGCTTTCAAAAAACTAAAGCCTTACTTTTTGGCACATCCGGTGGTGATTTACACCGACCAGCCACTCAAGCGGCCAATGTCTACCTTGGACTCATCCGGGAAAATGTTGAACTGGGCTATTGAAATACAAAGTCTTGATATCACTTACGAACCAAGAAAGGCAGTGAAAGGTCAGGCGTTTTCCGACTTCATTGTTGAAATGACCCGTCCGGTGGCTCCAGATAATCTTGATCAGGTTTGGAAAGTGTATGTAGACGGGAGCTCTACAAAGAACGGCTATGGTGCAGGCGTAATCTACGAGTCTCCTGAAGGGGAAAAATTTGAGTATGCACTACGCTTCAAGTTTCAGGCCTCTAACAATGAGGCAGAATATAAAGCTCTGCTAGCCGGCATTCGCATGTGTAAAGCAGCAGGGGCCACGAAAATTGACGCCTACTCTGATTCTCAATTGGTTGTTAGCCAGTATGAGGGAAGCTACGAGTCTACTCACCCGGCTATGATCAAATACCTTAAGGCAGTCAAAGAAGAGGTCGGGGCACTTGAGGAATTCCGGCTGAATCAAGTGCCTAGGTCGGAAAACAACTAGGCGGATGCATTGTCAAAACTGGCGTCTTTCACCTGCCATGATACGCCCCGGTCAATCTTTTGGGAAGTTCTTGAAAAGAGAAGCATCTATGAAGATCCCATTGGAATTCTGGACCGAAGCTTTATTTGGATTGATGGAATCCGGGACTATCTCTCAGACGGTACACTTTCTGATTCGCCACAGGAAGCAGCCGTCCTGTAAAAGCGATCTGCAAGTTTCGAGTTGAAAAATGGAGAAGTCTTCAAGGCGGGGTTTTTGAAGCCTTTGTTGAAGTGTGTCACCCCAAAAAAGGGGAAGGAAGTTCTCGAAGACTTGCACTCGGGATTCTGCGCCTCCCATATAGGCGGCAGGTCCCTAGCTGTAGAGCCAGACGACATTATTTTTTACCTACTCTTGAGGAAGACGCCAAGGAGCTGGTAAATAAATGTGACAAGTGCCAAAAATTCGGCAAACTCATTCACCGTCCGGTACTGACCTGACGACCATCCACATCCCAATCCCGTTTGCAAAATGGGGCATGGAAATTTTAGGTCCTTACACGCCTGCTTCAGGCGGAAAGCGCTATATTTTGGTGGTTGTGGATTATTTCACCAAGTGGGTAGAACCTGAGGCGGTTAAAAACATCAAAACCTCAGACGTGATTTCCTTCATCTGGAAAAACATTATCACCTGGTATGGGATACCTATGTCTATGGTGTTTGATAATGGTCCTTAGTCTGAGATGCCTCAGCTAAAAACTTGGTTGGGAGATCAGGGGACCTCAAGCTATTTTGCACCTGTTGGCCGGCCCCAAGCAAACGGCCAAGTTGAAGCCTTCAATAAACTCATCTCAGACGGCATTAAGAAGAAAATAGAGATAGCCGGTGGCTTATGGGCAGAAGAGTTAATCCATGTCCTATGGGCTATCCGGACAACAGCGAAGGGGGAAACCGGTGAAACCCCGTTTCTTATGGTTTATGGTGCTGAAGCCGTCTTGCCCATTGAACATTACGAGTCGACTCTCGGAGTCATGCTATATGATAAAGAGGCAAACAGGGAAGCAATGCACCTGACATTGGATTCACTCCCGGAGCGCAGGGGCAATGCCGCCTTGCGTCATGAGATTTACCGTCTGAGAATGACGAGAGCCTACAACAAAAAACTACACAAGCGTCCCTCGAAAGTTGACGACTTAGTGTTACGAAAAATGGAGGCAACCGGTAGGGCCAATGAGCTGGGGAAGCTAACTCCAAATTGGGAAGGCCCCTACCGGATCTATGAAGAAGTAAGGGACGACACCTACCGCCTTGAAACTCTAGACGGCAGGCGCCTGCCTAGAACTTGGAATGTAGACAATCTGAAAAAGTACTACTTCTGAGAATGTAAATTTTTTGTAAACAATGAGTCAGTTAATGAAGTTTCAGACTTTGTTTGCAAAATTGATTTGTTGTTTTTTTAATTATCCATCCGGGTAATACCCAGACGGATTCTTCATTTACCTACTTAAGTTCGATAGTTAGTAAAGGTTACATTTGTTTTACCGCTTGGATAATACTCGGATCCCTTGTTTATTTAAGTTTGATACTTTGATTATTTAAATAAGTTTGATTATCCACTTGGGTAATACTTAGACGAATTTGTCATTTACCTAACTAAGTTTGATACTTGGTATGATTCAATAATTGCCTGTCCGTCTGGGTAATACCCAGACAGACTCGTTTGTTTAAACAACTAAGTTCGACACTTGGTGTAAATCGGCCAATGCTCCAATTAAAAACTAAGCACAAAAACGCTTAGTGGCTATACAACCGGTCCTAAACAAGACCAAAGGCTGAATTGGCTATACAAAGGCGTCCAGCGACACCCCTCCGGGTGCAATCGTCGCAGAGAACAGACTATTTGTCGGTTCTACGTACCCATGCAGACGACAAAAATTGAACGACCGAATTAGTCAACTCATAGCCGTCTGACCAGAATGATCTGTGATGAACGATCAAGTGACCAAATACCGGATGCCCAGGGTCATCAATCGGTCTCCGGCTGAAGTTCTCACAGGTTATTTATTCCAAAATTGCACTCTCTATCCCAATTAGGGAAAAAGAGTTGTTCAATGGCTAGGAAATATCTACCAAGACGGACAAAACGTCGTCTCAGGAGTTACTGGAACGCCTGTTGGTGAACGGTTGTGCACTTGGTTTGGGGCAATCACTATTGTGATTGATTGACTTACAAAACGTATCATGCTCTTTGCAGCATCAAACGTTTTCAAGTCAATCAACCAACTCCACTTGAAACCAATCACACAGCCTTCCAGGGGCAAGGACAGCCGGACTATTGATTAGTTAGGCAAAAAATCGCCGCATGCTTTTGATAAGTTTGGAAAAAATGAAAAATTAAATTTTGCAAAAATTAAAATTCAGACGCAAAATGATCAAAACCGACTCAGTCGGTGCATTTCATAAAAGTCCACCCAACCAAACGGTTGTAGTGGAATAAATATTAAACGGACCTCGTCCGGGAGAAAGAGAAATTGTCAATTAACCCGGATCCTTAGCCGGTAAATACAAATATACTCGGCACGCAGGCCGGAAATAACAAGTTTTGGCATACTGCCGCTGAATAAATAAAAGAAAAGATAAAAACAGAAATTGGCATACTACCGCTGAAAAGTCACTTCTTGCCTGCAGACGATGCCTCCTAGTCCTCCTCCTCACCATCTGAGGGTATATCTTGTGCTTCACCCTGACCAGGTAGCTGTGGCGCGGAAGGCTCGTTGTTAGAGTTGACCCAGGCTTCAAAAGAGTCAGGCTCTGGCTCGCCTCTATCCCTTAAGTACACCACGTACTCGGCATAGCTGTGAGACAGTGCCCAGACGCTGTAATCCGCGTTTGGGTACAGAGCAGCCCAGGCGATCTTCATACGGGCGTCATTATCAGCGTCACTCTCAGCAACTAGGGGGTTTTGCTCCGCCTCTAGGGTTGTTGCAAAGTTTTTCTGAGCCTGAGCAGCCTCCTTCTCCAGCCTCGCAACCTTGGTCTTCATCTTGGTGTTCTCTTCAGAAACACCTTGAAGTGTTCCAAGGTCCGTCTTGGCCTTCTTGAGCTCCTCATTAGCCTTCTTGAGGCTCTCATCTGCTTTCTTCTGGGCCTCCTCCGCCTTCTTCTAGGCCGTCTCAGCATCACTCGCCCGCTGTTTGGCCGTCTCTAGATCTGCCTCCAGCTGCTGGATTCTAGACGCCTGTGTCATTATGATTGCTTTAGTTTCAAGTTCATTTACGATAGTTGAGTGTAAAGCAATATTATCAGCGTCTATGGCGGACTTCTTGGCCCTTTTTACTTCTTCCCGTTTGCGGGAATAAGGACGTTTGAGCCCGTCCACTCGCAGCATAGCCTGCAAAAAAGCAAGCGGTATGAGTATTGCCGGCGGGATAAAACACTTGGAAAAAATAAAATTGGCAAGTTTCTTACCTCAGCCAGAAGGGATAGAATGCGTTCCAAATTGAAAGTCTCTATCCTAGGGATGTTGTCTTTATCCCTCTTCCAGATGGCGTCAAGCATGGCCTTGGCATGCTTCTAGACGTCTGGCCAGCGGGGAGATTGATCTGCACCATAATCAATACGTGGTGAGTGCAAAACTAAGGCAGTACCTATTTGTTGCCGACCGTCTGAAGATGACGTATGTTGAGAGTGGGATTTCACCCGCAAAGGCCACCCCAACTCAAGCGGGGATTCAAAAGGGTTCTTACCTTCAGAGCCAGCCAAGAGGGAACCGCTTGCAGGCGTGTTAAACCCCCCGGTCGCTGTTACGGGGTTAACGAGGTCGAGACCCAGGCTGCCGCCTACCCTCTCGATCCGCCCCGCTATCCATAATTGTTGTTTCCCGGCTGAGGCGCCAGGAGTTGAGGTGGAGGTGGATTTTTTGATTTTGTTGAGAACGGAGGGGGTCTCCTCCCTAGCCCGTTTGAGTTGTTTCTCAAACGTTTTTCCAGCCTCTCCTCCCTGCGGAAATAACCAAGTCAAAGTTAGCATCCGGGAGAAATAATTTTTAAGATTGATTTACAAAAGGGTCAGACGTTTATTACCTTGGCTTTGACCTCAGCAGCAGCTTTCTCTGCAAGCTCCTTGCGGATGACTGCAGAGGACCGCTTGGGAGTCTTCTCTGTCTACAACATTTTCAATGCTTCTTTTGCAAAAAGAAAGAAATTGATCAGCATCATAAATCAATTTTGGTACAAAAGCACTACATGCGTATATAAACTCAGGCGCATACGTTTGGGGAACATATGCCCTAGCTCGCAGGCGGCTAGAAAGCACTCATCCTTGAACCAGACGCTTTTGGGGATCCAGTTCTTGGGAACTTTTATTGTTTCCCCGGTTGACAAGGTCGCATATGTGAGGCCAAAAAAGTCTGCCTCAATTATCTTGTCAAAATCCTCCTCAGGGATCTGAGGAAGAGCCCACTTCCGGCCCATCAAGTCAGGCTTCTTATTGTACAGACGGAATTCATAATTCTCCCGTCTGCTTGGAGCTGACATCAGGTAGAACCTGTGTTTCCAGCCGTCGAATTTAGAGACCTTGTCCAAGGTCATCATGTATTGGGGATGAGTGGTTAGAGTATACCACGCCCTCCAGCCGCCTGGGCTTCAGCTAAGATAGTGCATACTAGAAAAAGCCTCCCAGCCGCGGTTAAGCCCTTGGAACTCGCAGGCGGCAACATACCTAGAATGTTCGTCCAAGAGTTGGGGGTGAGTTGCCAGACTCCGAGGCTGTAGCCTCTCAAAATTGCTTTCACCGCCTGGTGAAGAGGCAAGCGAAGACCAGCCTTGAACGCCGCCTCATAGCAGCCGAAATAGCTGTTGGCGTTCTCCTGATCGTCCTCCCAGGCAATTGTGCCATTCTCAGGCGGCACCCGGATCCTTAACCCGTCTCCCAGCGGGTGCATTTGAGTAAAATTCTTCAAGTTTTCCTCCATTTGGATCCGGTCCTTGGAGGAGATGCAAATGTTGAAGGGATCGTCCTTCTCGCTCCATTTTTTCCTTTCTTCCTCCTCGCTATCCTGAAGCGGGGGTAAATCGTCACTGCTCTCAAAGGTAGAGGCGGAGCTGTCACTCTCTGTCTCCTCATTTTGGGTCAAGGGGACAGAGACGTCCTCATCGCCGCCTTGGTCACATTCCTCCAAAAAGGAGTCAGCGGGAGTTGAGGGGGCGCGCGGAGGGGATCTCTCCAAAGCCGTCTGATCTCCCTGACCAGACGTTTCTCCCTCGGGCGTTTTGCCGCCTGAGCCTTCGCTTCTGTAATTTGGATCAGTTGCCGTCTGCATTATCCGAGCCATTGTGTCCTGCACAGACACGTAACTAGTCGGAATCCAAGGTAAAGGGTGGTCCCAACACCCCGAGACGACACTCCTAGTCCTAGACTCAGCCATCCCTGATGACCGGCTGGACTCTAACCTAGGCTGTGCCGTGTGTGTTGGTGATGCATCCATTTATTGCAAGAAATGTGTACAAGCGGTGAAACAAGAAAAAGAGCTGAGAAAGGCAAAGACGGTACCTTTGGATTTGATATCTTAAGATAGGCGGGTCCGGCTGGGTTGATGGAGAACGAGCTTCCTTGCTTGCGCCTGACTTAAACGGATGACTTCTGCTCTCTCAAAGTTCTCTAGAAAATTTTTGTAAGCGTACAAAATTATTAGGGTAAACCGGCTATATATAGAGGGTAAATACGGGGGCATTTCCGTAATTTACCCGGAAGGTGAACGGTTACTTCTTTATGGTAAAATTACCACCAATCGGAGCGTGACACATGTCACAGATGCCACGTGGCGTGCCACGTCACATCTGTGAGGGGCAAATGTTTAGGGTAATTTTACCGCGCCATATGGTCCAATCAGAGGATGACACGTGTCAGCCTCAAGATGGCCCAAAGTGGACCAATCCCTGCTTGACATGTGTCACTCCAGAAATTACGGGAAAAAGGCGGCCTTCAGGCCCAAATCCCGAGAAAGCCGCAAAATGGCATAGCCCACCAAAGACTAGGGTTTAGTGACCTAATCAGGGGCACAAATCCCAAAGACCCTATAAATAGAGAGATGTTCCTCCTTTTGAGGGGACGTTTTTGACCATTTATTACAAACAGTCAATGTGATAGAGACATCTGAGCTTGGGATCCGAGCAGATACCCACCTAAATTTCCGCACCTTTTTCTCTCCCTTCCAGTTTCTAACTTGTGTGTCGAAGGCTGAAGCTTTGCGTGACCTGTGCGCGTCTTCTGTGCGGGCGCGCAATTGTGGGTGAATGGAAGCAGCCAAAATTCGAATGGGAAAAGGGGAATTAGGGGAGTCTGATGTTTCGTGGTTTGAGTGGGAATTTTGCTGATTTTGGGGTTTGTTTTCTTTTTTCTTTTCCTTTTCTTTTATTTTATTTGATTGTAGTTTTGTTTTTTTTATTGGTTTTTAGTTTAGTTAATTTATTTGTTTTATTTAGTTTTATTTCTTTTTAGTTTCTTTCTTTTATTTTATTTTTTTATTTAACTTGTATTATAAATACCCCTTTGGGGTTATTTTATCAAGAGCTTTCAATCAACATTTTATTTTAAATAGATTAGTTTTAGTTTAGCTCTTATTTTCTCTCTCTTAGGGTTAGTTTAGGAGTAGTGTAAAGAGAGAAAGCTTGGATTTTCATGATGTTTTTGAGAGGTTGAAGAAGAAACTTTGTGGAACTTCTTCTCATTTATTCAATGAGCATTTTCTAACTTTCTCTCATCTTTATTTCTTGCTTAATTATTAGTTTTTGCTTATTATTTGTTGATTTGAGTAGATTATTTAGTTTATTTGTTTAATGTTGTTTTTATTCTTATTTTACCTTGTTTTCCATGTCTTTCTTCAGTAGGTTAGATTAGATTTTGTTCTAGGTAAATGGATGAAGGTTATGTTAACAAATTGAATGATTGATTGTGATTAGTATTGAATTGTTTCTTGATTATTGTGTATGGATGATGCTTTTATGGATTAGAATCTTTCTAGCTAATTGATTCTATGTTCTAAATTGTGCTTTCAATCGATTGTGCGAGAGTGAGTTGGTTGAGAGCCCTAATTTCTTCCATACCTTTGCTAGGCTAGTTGCACGAGATTGAATTAGTTTAGTAGGATAATTAACATGATTAATTATGCGAGAGTGAGTTAAATGTGATTATTTTTCCTAATCAAGGTCATTTTCATCTAATTGTATGATGTTATTGAATGTATTGATGTAATTGGATTCCACTTTCCCTAGTTTTAGATATTTGTTCTTAGTTGTGTTTAGTTGAACCTCTCTCTATCTCACAAGCTTTCCTAGTAGTCTAATTAGCATAAATTGATACACTTAGTCCTTTTTGGTTCGACCCTTTACTTGCCACTAACTAGTTTAGTGTAAGTTTAGGTATTATAAATGATTATTTTGGTTAGGGTGGTAGCTTAACGACCTATCTTACCCCGATCAAATTTTGGCGCCGTTGCTGGGGACTAAGGCGTTCATTAGTTTGTGTTGATTAGATTAGCCAGGTTCTTGTATATTATTTGATTTTGTTTTCTTTTCTTTGTTCTTTGTATAAAAATGGCATTCTTATCTTTTCCTCAATTTGATGGTGAACCCTTCTATGCTTACTTTGAAAGACTAGATGGTTTTCTTAGTTACCATGGGTGTTCTCTTAGTGATGCTTGTGGTATAGCTTATTGGGGCATGAATGAGTATACTAGGGGAATGGTTGAGGACATGAATAATGGTAGATTTGTCATTTGTCTATGCATGATGCTTGGGATTTCTTCACATGGTTTGCTAGGGATTCTTTTGATAGAGAATCTCATGTTTCTTGCTTTGATTCTCAATGCCAAGATTCTTTTAATTTTTGCATGAATTCTCTTGATACTTCTTATGTGCCTTGTGATGATCCAAGTGTGCAAATTGACACTTTTCCCCCTTATGCTCATTTTAATGAGGTTTGTGCTAATTTTGATGATGTGCAATTTGACTTTGATCATGAACGTCAACCCAATAACATTGATGCCCAAATTCTTTCTCAAATGCAATATCTCACCCAACAACTCCAAGATCTTCAAGAGGAACAAAAATTGAGAGAAGTGAGGCTTTCCCAAGTGATGAGTGCTTTGGTTGATGTAAATGGATGTGAGGCACCTCATTTGGAGTGTGAGAGTGTTTTTAAGGATGATGTGGGCCATAGGTGTGAAGATGAGGGGATATTTTCTTGTAATGAGAGGATTTTTGAGGATTTGGATCCTTTTCATTCCCCATTAGAGCTTGAATGTCATCCTTCCCCTTATTCACCCCCTTTGAGAGCTTTCCTTGGTGAGGATGTGAGTGAGCCATCTTCATGTTTAATGAGGGAGTTCATGAGGATTATGATGGTGAGTTTGAGCAATCAAGAGAGATTGAGAGTCCCTTGAGTGATGGTGGAAGAGTTGTGAATGAAGGAAATGTCGATTTTGAGGATTCCAACCCCCTTCCCCATCTTGATGAGTCTAGCTTGCATGTTTGTGACCCTTCTATCCATCAGTCTTTGGACTCTTTTGAGGCTATTTCTAGTATATTTATTACAGGAGTAATAAAGCATTATAGCCTCTTGAGAGAGTTCATTAGCAATGCTTCATGGGAAAGGGATGAGTTTGAGAGAAACCTTTATCCTTTCATGCATGGTTTAGAGACTCTAGGCTTTGAGGATCTTGAGGGAGTTGTTGTTCATCGTGGTGATAGAGAAGAGTATGAGGTTGTTTCTATTGGAGAGTTTTTGTTTGAGGGAGATGTGAGCCATGAGTGTTCTTACGAGGATTCTATGATTGATTTTCATGCCCTCATTTGTGATGTGAGGCTTTGTGAGACCATTGTTTCTCCTCCCCTTCCTCATGTCCCTTTCTCAAGGAAATTTGACCATATCTCCTACTATCCCATGTTCCTCTCTTCTTTTTTCAAAGAGCCTATTGAGGACCCTCTCTTATTTGATAAGACTTTTCCTTTTCATCCTCCTATTATTGAGGATATGGGCGATTGTGCCACCCAAAAAGATTTTGAGGAGGTTTTGCCTTTTTATTCTTTTCCTTATTTTTATTCTTCTCTCTTCTTATTTTCTTGATTTTTCTTCTTTTTTTTTGGAATCTTCCTCCTCACTTACGTCCAATAATCTTGTTGCACGTCCTCCTCCCTTCATTTGTCTACTTGTTATCATATGAAATGTGTAGTAGTGCATTTGATAAGCTCATGCGTTCGTTGCAATATTATTTACTAGAACGGTCTCGCTTGGACGTTAAACAAGCCCTTCTCGGGAAGTAACCCGAGGTTTTTATTGCTTTCATTTTCTTTTCGTTTTAGATTAGATTTTCTCTCATGGAAATGTTTGTGTGCCTTTTGCTAGGTACATGACTTGATATACTCTTATGCATTGGTTTAGATCAAGAAACAAGGAAGTTTGACTCCTATTTTTGCTAGCATATGGAAATCGAGATTCAATTCCAGAGGAAGTCGGCTTTGAAAGGTTAAATTGGGTCATTTGCGGGTATTTACACCCACCTATATCCGGTAATATCTTTCTTAGCTCTTTCTCTAATGGTTGGTGACTCGTTGGACGTGTGTTGGTTTGTTGGATTGATTTCTTTCTTTTCCCCTCCCATGGATTATTTGGTTTATGTTTGAGTATATTTTCTCATTCAAGCTTGGGGGAGGGAATTCTATCATTCTTTGGTGGGATGTTGATTCATTTATGCCATGCACTTGAGTATATGCATTTCCATGTCTTTTCCTATATTTTGAAATGTCCAAAAAGATTTTTGTTTACTTTCAATGTAATTTTGGCAAAATGTGTTTTTTTTGTTCTTATTTTGGACATTCTATTTTGGGAATTGCATTCTTGAATGTTTTTCTTCCTAAGTGGTAAATGTGTGCACGGTTTGAGAGTGTTATTGGTTGACTCTAGGATACTATATGCTAAGGTAGTCCATTAAGAACTTTTAGGGGTCCATGAAGCTTTAGTTCACGGGATTGTGGTAAGATGGAGTTGCTCTCTAAAGTGGATTTGAAACCCTTGGTTGGTATTTGTTTGGTTATAATCCCTTGTGAGCTTCATTTGTTCTAGCCTTCATCACCTTGTTGAGCGGCTATTTAGGATCCTTGACTATGCATGTCTTAATCCTTGTTTTGACCTCTATCTCCCAAGATCGTGACCGAGCCACTCTAGGGGAGGAAAAGGGCACCTTTTCTCATTTTTCTTTTTCTTCTTTTTATTTTGTTACAAATTTGGTTTTCTATTTTGCATCGACCTAATTATTAACCAATTTGAGCCTAATGTTTCCCGCTCTTGTTTAAACCGCGTTACAAACCCAATGGCCTATGTCTACCAACCCTTTTAGTTAGTGAAGCATTGGCATGTGAGGTTTGAGTTTTGAGAGTGTTGATCATGAGCAAGAAAACTTTGTGAATTGGTTTAAGTAAGCTAAGGTCTTGAAAGTTGAGCTTGAAAAAAAAAAATATATGCAAAAAAGTTTGAGAAGAAAGATGCAATTCAAGAAAATCAAATGAAGTTTCAAGAAAAAGTCGTCCATAGTAAAAAAAAAAAAAGGCAAGGACATCAAATAAGAGCTAAAATAAATAAATAAATAAATTGAAAAAGAAACAAAAAACACAAAAATATTTTAGTTTTGTTTCATTTTCTTCCCTAGTTTAAGCATTAGCGTTACTTCGTTTTTGGTATATATTGTGTTAGTGTTGAATAAGCTTGGGGGATATGGCATTTTTGGTGTTTTTGTTTGATATTTTGTGACTTCTTGAGTTTGTTTTTGAGAGTAGGCCACTCTTTTGCTTCACTTAGGAAATATCAACAAAATTATCAAATTTTTACCCCGCCTTAACCCTTAGCCTTACGTTACAACCCAATAAAAGACCCTTAGACTTTAGCAGGGTTAGGTCAAAGAACGGTGGAGGGAGATAGACTTCAAACCTATGGAGAGAGTATGTATAGTTGAGATGTCGGGATTACCTTCTCAAAGTTTTTCATTTCTTTATCTTTTTCCGGTTCCTTCGTGGAATCATGAGAAGCTAGCTTAAGGGTTGATTTGAAGCTAGTGGAGAGAACGCGGCCCGATCGGTTGGGGCTAGGGTGGATTGAGTCCTCATTAGTTCTCTATGCTTAGAATATGTTATGTTTAAATCAACCATTGACATCTTGGAACGTGCATACATTTGTCTACTTAGAAAGATTTGCATTCATTGGTGTTTGTTCCTATCTCTTATCCAAATATGAACTTTCTGTTTTCTTTCTCTTTTTACGTTTCTTTTTCTTTTATTTTTATTGCCTTGCCTTGGTTTGTGTTTAGAGTTGTGGGTTAAACTCTTAGGACACCCTCACGAGAGCACACTCGTCCTGTAGGGCGATCTAGGGGTTTAAAGGGCTTGTCTTTAGTTGCTAAAATTGACCTTGATTCCTACGAAAGTGAGTTAGTGTACATTCTTGTCTCCTTTAGTGTCTTAGTTTTGCTTGAATAATCCACTCTCCTTCTCTCATGTTTCATGTTAATTTGCTCGAGGACGAGCAAAAGGTAAGCATGGGGGAGTTTGATAAGTGACTTTTATGTCACTTTTAGGGTGTTTATTGAGTGATTTTCCGGCTTATTTTTCAATAATTTAGCCAATTTTGTCCTTTATTTCTATTATTTGCTTATTCTCGTCTTTTATCTTTATTTTGAGTATTTTAGTAGTTTTTAATAGTTTTTAGCTTATTTTCTTAATTTAATTAATTTATCTTATATTCTATGTTTATATTTTAAGTTTTTAATTCTTGTTTTCTAATAATTTCCCGCTTCTCTCATTTTATTTATTTTATTTTCTTTTAGTTTCTAGTTTCTTTTATTTTATTTTATTTTATTTCATTTTATTTTATTATTTATTTAGTTTTAGCTTTTTATTTTACTTTATTTGTCTTATCTTATTTTATTTTTATTTTATTTTATTTTATCCTTATTTTATTTTATTTCGTGGTAATACCCTCGTGTTTTTGGTTGAAGGTGTTCCGGGTTTCAAGTTCAAATCGTGTTCGGGGTCCGAGGTTCGAGGCAAATGCACAATGCTCATCACCTCCTTGTTGCTACCACCATACCAAACCAGCCCCAACAACCCACCACAACAGCACCAGCCACCACCAAAACACCACCAATCAACCACCACCAATCCACACCCAATTCACCACCATCACCCACAAAAATCGCAACAACCAACCCTCTGCCCCCTCACAACAACCCAGCCTCACCTCCCATTTCGCCACCAAAATCACAACCAACACCATCTATCAACCCACCACAACCGCATCAGCACTCCACTCCAATCAAGAACCACCTCCGTCAGCCACCAATTAACCACCCAAACCACCGTCCACCAACAGCTACAACAACAAACACAACACCATCAGCCACCGCATCCTCACACCACCAGCAACCCAATCAATTACCCACAACAACAAATTAATCACCATTTCACACCCCCTGTTCCACCGTCACCTCCCATTTCTCCACCAAACGGCCAGCAATTACCACCTTTAATTCGACCCCCGCACCACCAATTAAACCACCAGCCCTTCACCCACAATCAAACACCCAAACTCACTATCTCAAGCCTCCACCGCGGCCGCGCAGCCCTGTCAGAAAGCGCGCAATTGGAATCCAATATCAGAGTCGAGGTAGAAGCTTTGCGCGACCTGTGCGCGTCTTCTGTGCGGACGCGCAATTGTGGGTCAATCAAGAGCTTTTCACGTGATTTTAATGAAAATCGGATGGCCACAATTTGATGCTAGATGATGATAGTGTTGATGAACGGTGAGGATGATTGTTTGTTGTTGATATGATGAATGGAAGCAGCCAAAATTCGAAAAGGAGAAGGGGAATTAGGGGAGTCTGATGTTTCGTGGTTTGGGTGGGAATTTTGGTGATTTTGGGGTTTTCTTTCTTTTTTCTTTTCATTTTCTTTTATTTTATTTGATTGTAGTTTCGTTTTTTATTGGTTTTTAGTTTAGTTAATTTATTTGTTTTATTTAGTTTTATTTCTTTTTAGTTTCTATCTTTTATTTTATTTTTTTATTTAACTTGTATTATAAATACCCCTTTGGGGTTATTTTCTCAAGAACTTTCAATAAACATTTTATTTTAGATAGATTAGTTTTAGTTTAGCTTTTATTTTCTCTCTCTTAGGGTTAGTTTAGGAGTAGTGTAGAGAGAGAAAGCTTGCATTTCCATGGACTTTTTGAGAGGTTGAAGAAGCAACTTTGTGGAACTTCTTCTCATCTATTCAATGAGAATTTTCTAATTTTCTCTCATCTTTATTTCTTGCTTAATTATTAGTTTTTTCTTTTTATTTGTTGATTTAAGTAGATTATTTAGTTATTTGTTTAATCTTGTTTTTATTCTTATTTTACCTTGTTTTCCATGTCTTTCTTCATTAGGTTAGCTTAGATTTTATTCTAGGGAAATGGATGAAGGTTATGTTAATAATTGAATGATTGATTGTGATTAGTATGGAATTGTTTCTTGATTATTGTGTATGGATGATGCTTTTATGGATTAGAATCTTTCTAGCTAATTGATTCTATGTTCTTAATTGTGCTTTCAATCGATTGTGCGAGAGTGAGTTGGTTGAGAGCCCTAATTTCTTCCATACCTTTTCTAGGCTAGTTGCACGAGAGTGAATTAAAGAAGTAGGATAATTAACATGCTTAATTATGCGAGAGTGAGTTAAATGTGTTTATTGTTCCTAATCAAGGTCATTTTCATCTAATTGTATGATGTTATTGAATGTATTGATGTAATTGGATTCCACTTTCCCTAGTTTTAGTTATTTGTTCTTAGTTGTGTTTAGTTGAACCTCTCTCTATCTCACAAGATTTCCTAGTAGTCTAACTAGCACAAATTGATACACTTAGTCCTTTTGGGTTCGACCCTTTACTTGCCACTAACTAGTTAAGTGTAAGTTTAGGTATTACAAATGATTAATTTGGTTAGGGTGGTAGTTTAACGACCTATCTTACCCTGATCACTCATCATCTAGGACTAATTTGGAGGAAATCATTGAAAATCAAACAAATTTGTTGCGCACTTACATGGCCGTAAGTGACAAGAAACTCAATGAGGTGATGACTCATAATAAGATGCTTGAAAACCAAATTTCTCAGCTTGCCAATTCTTTGAAAGACCATGCTAGTCCTTCTTCTTTACCTTCCCAAGGTTTAGATCTCAAGAGACCCGTGAATTCTATTGTACCAAGGAGTGGTAAGGTTCTTGAGGAGAGTTTGCTTAGGAAGAGTGGAACTAAGGAGGTCTTGGTAGAGGATGAGAAAAATGGTGCATCTTTGAGTGAGGTTGTGATTGAGACACCTAGAGAGGTGAGAGTGGAGAAAGAAATTGTGAAACCCAAGCTTCCATATCCACAAATTTTCATGAGACATAAGTTGGATGAACAATTTGGAATATTTATTGACATGCTTAAGCAACTTTATCTTTCTCTACCTTTTACCGAAGTTTTTACCCAAATGCTCAACTATGCAAAATTCCTCAAAGAAATTTTGAGTGGTAGGAGAACTTGTTATGTGGTGGAGACAGTCAACATGACCGAGAATTGTAATGCAATTATAATGAACAAGATGCCACTCAAGTGAAAAGATCCCAAAAACTTCTCTATCCCTTGTGCCATTAAAAAGATGCAAATTGATAATACCTTATGTGACTTAGGAGCTAGTATTAGCCTAATGCCATATTCTGTTTATCAAAGACTTGAGCTAGGGGAACTTATGCCTTCCAAAATTACCTAGCAATTGGGCGATATGGCAATTAAGATTCCTAAGGGAAAGGTTGAGGATGTTCCTTTGAGAATAGGGAAGTTTGTAATTCTGGTAGATTTGGTGGTTCTTGAAATGGATGAAGATGCTACCATTCCCATTATTATTGGCAGACCTTTTCTTCCTACCTCGGGTGCTATGATTGATGTTGAGAGTGCAAAAATTTCAGTCAAGGTAGTAGATGAAGTCATTGAATTTGACTTGAATGAAAGCATGAAGTATCTATATTCTTCCTTAGAAAATTGCATGTTGATTGATTCTCTTGATCTTGTTGTATCTTTCATGCATGAGCACTTGCTCACTTATAATGATCCTCTTGAGAATGTCTTGTTGAAAAAGGATAAGATAGGTGCTCCTATCAAGGAAGTGGCAATGTATGAGAATTTGCTAAATAGAAACATTGAGGAAGTGGATGAGCATATATGCATGAATATCTCAAGCCAAGAAGCTTTGCAAACCGCCACTTCAAAGGAAGGTAAAGGTGTACCAATGGTTGAGCTCAAACCTCTTCCATCACACCTTAGATATGAAATTTTGGGACCCAACTCTAATTTCCCCATGATTATTAGCTCTGCTTTGAGTGAGCACCATGCTCAAAAGTTATGTGATGTTGTGAGGGAGCAACAAGGTGCTTTGGGATATACCATCGATGACCTTAAAGGTATAAGCCTCGCTTTGTGTACACATCACATCACTCTTGAGGAGGGTAATCTACCATCCATATAGAGGCAACAAAAGCTACATCCCCAAATGGGAGAGGTAGTGAAGAAGGAGATCACCAATCTTTTAGATGCGAGCATTATATTTCCAATTTCTAACTCTCGGTGGGTTTCTCCCGTTCACGTTGTCCCAAAGAAAGGAGGTATGACCTTCGTTGAGAATGAGAAAGGTGATCTCATTCCAACGAGGACAGTCATGGGATGGAGGATGTGTATAGACTATAGACGTCTAAACACATCCACAAAAAAGGAACACTTCCCCCTTCCTTTCATTGATCAAATGCTTGAAAGACTAACAAGGCACAAGTACAATTGTTTCTTAGATGGTTATTCGGGGTTTTTCCAAATTCCTATTCATCTCGATGACCAAGAGAAAACTACTTTTACTTATCCCTATGGTACCTTTTCCTATAGGAGAATGTCATTCAGCCTTTGCAATGCTCCCGCCACTTTCCAACGATGTATGATGAGTATCTTTAATGACATGTTGGAAAAGGAGATGGAGGTGTTTATGGATGACTTTTCCGTAGGTGGAGTTTCCCTTGAGGCGTGCCTTGAAAATCTTGAAAAGTGTTTAGCAAGGTGTGAAAAAGTGAACTTGATGTTGAATTGGGAAAAATGCCATTTCATGGTTGAAGAAGGAATAGTACTCGGGCAGAAAATTTCTCACAAGGGCAGAGAGGTGGACAAGGAAAAGATTAAGGTTATTGAAAAATTTCCACCTCCGGTCAATGTGAAGGGTGTGAGGTCATTTTTGGGCCATGTCGGGTTCTACAGAAGATTTATCAAAGAATTTTCCCTTATTGCCAAGCCCCTCAATGATCTTCTTTAAAAAGATGTTGAGTTTGTATTTGATGATAAGTGTTTGTAGGCATTCAATAAGTTGAAGAAAGCTCTAATCTCTACTCCTATTGTTCAAGCTCCAAGATGGGATTTACCATTTGAGTTGATGTGTGATGCAACTGATTCGGCAACAGGAGGTGTCTTGGGTCAAAGAGTGGACAAGAAGCTTCATGCAATCTATTATATATCCAAGACTCTTGATGAAGCTTTACGGAATTACACTACAACGGAGAAGGAATTCTTGGCTATAGTTCATGCTTTTGAGAAGTTTTGTTGTTATCTATTGGGTTCCAAAACCATAGTCTTCATAGATCATGCAGCTCTCAAATATCTTTTTTCCAAGAAAGAGTCCAAGCCAAGGTTTATCTGGTGGGTTCTTGAGCTTCAAACCTTAGACATTGCGATTTGGGATAAAAGAGGAGCGGAGAATGTTGTGGCGTACCATCTTTCTCGTCTAGAGATTAACAAATTCATGATGATGGTTCTCCAATTGAGGATAAGATGATTGATGACTTCTTATATGCTATTGATGCAAAGGAGCTCCCATGGTTTGCCGATTTGGTGAATTTCCTTGCATGTGGGGAGTTTCCTCCTTCATTTTCTAAGAATCAAAGAAAGAAGCTCAAGAGAGAGGCAAGGCATTATGTTTGGGAAGATCCCATCATATACAAGCGAGGGGTCGATGGCTTACTTAGACAATGTGTGCCAAATGAAGAGGTGCCTAATGTTTTTAAAATGTGCCATTTGGATCCAAGCGGGGGCCACATGTGTGTTTCTAAGACTACCACTTGGCGACATCTCTTTAGGGACTCATGGAGCTTTGTAAAGACACGTGATCAATGTAAAAGAGTTGGGAACATCTCCAAGAGAAACGAAATGCCTCAACAACCCATACTCGAGTTGGAGGTATTTGATGTATGGGGTATTGACTTTATGGGGCCATTTCCTTCATTTTTCGGAAATCAATTTATCCTTGGTGCGGTCGACTACGTGTCTAAGTGGGTCGAGGCCATTACCTCCCCAACTAATGACCACAAGGTGGTTATGAAGTTGTTTAAGAAAATAATCTTTCCAAGATTTGGGGTGCCAAAGGCGGTGATAAGCGACAACGATTCTCATTTTAGTCACCATGCCTTTTTAAACATGTTGAGGAAGCATGGAGTCCATTAAAGATTTGGCCTCCCATACCATCCCCAATCGAGCGGTCAACTGGAAGTCTCTTATCGTCAAATCTATCTCATCCTTGAAAAGACGGTTGCGAGAAATCGAAAAGATTGGTCGAATAAATTGAATGATGCTCTTTGGGCCTATCGAACGGCTTTCAAGACCCCCATAGTTACCACTCCATACCGCCTAGTATATGGCAAGTAATTCCATCTCCCGATTGAAATTGAACATCGTGCTTTGTGGGTAATCAAGAAGATAAATTTTGACTTGTCAAGTGCGGGGGAGAAAAGGTGGTTGGATCTTCATAGCTAGAGGAGCTTCGGCCTGATGCTTATGATAGTGCTAGTGTGTACAACGCTCTTTCCAAGGAAACACATGACAATTTTATTGAAAAGTAAGATTTTTGTGTTGGTGATAAAGTTCTTCTCTAAAATTCAAAAATGAAGTTAATTCCTGGAAAGTTATGTCAAGATGGAGCGTCCCTATTTGGTAAAGAGTGTTTTTCCAAGTGGTGTTGTAGAGATTTCGATGATGGATTCTTCTTCTTCATTTAAAGTTAATGGCCATCGACTCAAGAGGTATTTTGATGGTGCTTTTGTTAGCCTTGTTCACTCATTGCTTCTCCGACAACTCCTTGAATGGGTGGTAATCATCGAGCTTATGACGTTAAACAAAGGTGCTTACGGGAGGCAACCCGAATTCTAAACCTCTCTTCTCTTTCTTTTCTCTCTTTTATTTTTGTTGTTAGTCTTTGTTTTTACTATTTTTCTAGTTTTTGTTTGTTTTGTAGGTTGTTTTCCATCATCAATTATGGATATAGGGTGAATGATGAGAAGAGTACAAGAAGAGTTTGTGATGAAGGGGAGAGGGCACCCTGGGCTTGGAGAGGCCGCGGGGGTTCTGAGCTTCAAAATGAAAAATTTTGCAAATTTCGACCAGGAATTCTTCGCGGTTGATCTGCGGGCTCCCCGTGGGCGCGGGTGAGGAGAGAGGTCGTGGGTCATTTAGAGAGGGTACGACTCCTCATTAAAGCAAAATTTGAAGGAAAATAATCAGTTTGTAGCCGCGAGCTTCCCACGGGCGTGGCCATAATGGAGCGGGCACGTCAATATGGAGAGCCCACGGACCCTCATTCAGGTAAAATTCTCTAAATTTTCCAGGAACTTGTCGCGAGCGCGGCGATTTGGGTTTAATTTTATGCGGCTGCTTTCTTTTCTCTCTCCTCTCTTATTTTTCCCATCACTCATATTTTTCCCCTCTTTCTCTCTCATCTTCCTCTCAAACGCTTACTCCCAATTCATAATTTTCACATCAAATTGCTTGATTTCACTCAAATTTTCACCTTAATTTCTTACTTTTCTCCATTGTCATCAAGTTTGGAACAATTTTCTCGTGATGTTTTGGGAAAATTCGGGTTTTTGAAGAATTTTCAAGCTTGCTTTGTTCTAGGTTCGTTTTAGTGTTCTTGTGCTTCTTTGTGTCTACAACTTTGGTATAATCCTAATCCTTGCTCTATTTTTGTTGATTTTTAATTATTTTGTGCATTTATTTTGGTATACCTTGGTTTAGAATGCATATGATGATTATGGATAATTGTTTAGTGATTTTGAAATTTTTTTGAGTGAATTGGTTTTACTTTTGATATTGATTGTTAATTGTGTTGGTTGTTGTTTGTATTTTCGTTGTTTTGTTGTTTGAAATAGGTACCTTGTAGTATTGGGGTGTTGTGTAGTTGTGTGGAGTATTGGTGGTGAAATTTGTGTTGAGAAGTACTTGGTGTGATTTCCTTTGAGCTAATTGGTGTTTTTTATTTTGTTATCATGGATTTGTTGAGAAAAACTAAGAGTTGCAAGAAGCGTTCCCATCAATCACCCGGCCAATCTTCTCATGGCCAATCTTCTCAAAGCCAACCTCTTACTAAACCCAATCCTCAAGATACTAACCCACCTCCACCCCTTCCACCTCTCAAATTCTAAAATCGGTTTAAACAAGCTCCCATATATAATAAAATGAAATCCCAAAAGTTTAGACCGACTCGGAATTACTATCGTGATGACATGGTCAAGTTAGGAATCGAATCCAACCTTGAAATCCTTCTCTACAACCTCTGTTTGACTGAGTTTGTTCAAACTTCTCCTAGAACATACTTAGAACCCACCATCGAATTTTTCTCAACATTTGAATATAATAGGGTGGGGGATTCAGATTATCTCAATTCATTCCAATTGTTCAATGTCAAACACACTTTAAACCTCTTTAAATTCAATGAAGCTCTCGGGTTCAACCCTCATGCAGATATTCTTGAGCCACTCCTTTCAAACCCGGCCACTTATAATGAAGTTACTTGGTGGATAACCATTGCTCAAAACAGAACTTTTGATTCCAAGAATTTATAGGGTCCTTGGTTATGCCGTATTCAACAAGAAAGATCTTTGTAAGCTTTCTAGAGAAGAGATCATGGTTCTATGGATAGCCACCAAATCGGAATTTAGGCCTCGGGTTAATTTTGGATACATTTTTATGGAGTGTTGCCGGGCGATTACTAGTGGGGTTAAAACCGGTGAAATTCATTGTGGAGGAAAGGTGACGAGGTTGATAACTCATTTCAAGCAAGACGGGTTCTTGAAGTCTTGCACTCCGGTTGGAGGGAGTGAAGACATGTTACTAAATTTAAAGCAACTTAACACCCTTCACTTCATTAATAGTACAAGGAACACCGATATTTATTCTTGGCTAGTGAGAAATGAGCACCACTGCTTGCTCCCAAACCCGACCGCAACTTCTATAATTCGGGAGGCTAGGAATGTTTTGATTCTTCTTAAGGATGCAGGGAAAGTAGTAGTGGATATGGAGGAGGATGATGATGATGATGGTTGTGGTGATGGTGATGAACAACAACAACAACTTTTTCAAAAACATCGAGGTAGACGACAACATCGACAACAACATGACTACCAACAAGATCCCTACCTTAGGGAAAGAACGGCAATGTGAGAGAAAATGGAGCGCATGCAATTAAGCATGCAAGGTATGTATGCCGGTAACCAAAACTTGGCTTAACAAACTAGCGCCTTAAACGATGCTAGTGTACGTAGGGGGGAGGTCACTCCTCCGGTTAACTACCCTTATGAGCCAGCCCAACTAGGGCCCGTGCCATATTGGGTGGTGACAACCTCCCTACGTACCCTTTTTGGCAAGGGGTCTCAAACCCTAATGTGCCTAGGCGTGATTTCCCTTAAGAGTCCGGTCATTATGACTACCGGGTTCCGGGAGGGGGGGGGGGAGACTATAGGGGTGATCCCAACTACCCCTATGTTCACGTCACTCACCTCGAGCTTTGCATCCAACTCGAGCCATGTGACCAATTGTCCGCATCCCAACTTGACCTTTTTAAAGGTCATTATGGGTGGCCACCCGGTTACACCAGTGGTTGGGATCCCTATGGCCCCCATCGGGTTTCTCTTATGATGGGGATGAGGATGCGGGTGATGGTGCTGCCAAGCCTAGTGGCCATTAGTCCCCCTTGGGTTGTTTATTTACCACTTTTCGATACCTCTGCTATAGTTGCCTTTGAGTGAGGAGAGGTGTCAAAAAGGGTGTTTTAGGGTAGTTTTGGGGGAGGCACCTTGGACTTGTGGGATATGTTTGAAAAGTTTTTGGTCGGTTTTCTGGCTTCGCTTTTGGTAGTCCAGTTGGTATATTGTCTGTTATGATTGTCTTACCTTTGATATTGATGTTTTGGGATTTCCACCATTAATGATGATGATATTTTTCTAGGCTTTTGTATATAGTTTTCTATTGAGTATTCTTTTGTTTGGAAGTTACTAACAATTTTCTTTGTATATCGTTCTTTATTTCTCACCGTGCTCTGTTTCTTATGCTTTGGATTTCGACGATTCGTAAGGTGCTCTTTCACCTTGATTTATGTAGCATAACTTTGGCGCCCAGTGAGATCTTTCTATTTCTCTTCGTTTTCTTTTCTTGGTTGCTTAGTTTAGGATTAGCTTTAGGATGAGTTGAATGGTTCGAGGATGTTTGCTTTGTAAATCCTAGCGTGTTTGGGGTCATTGGCGTTGTTTCCGAATGACCACTTGTTTGACAATTGGGTATTACTTTTGATTGCTTACATTCTTGTGCTTTTCTCTCTTTATTTTAATTTTTAGTTCTTTTCCTTCTTTCAAATAAGAAATAAAATATTTTTGAGGCTATTCTTTTTCTTTTTACTTGTTTAGCTCTTTCTTTGGACATTCTACAACTCGGAATTTTTCCTTTGCATGTATGCTTTCCTATGTTTTATTGGTGTGCATGTTTGAGAGTATTTTCTATTAACTCTAGGATAGGGTATGCTAAGGTAGCGGTTCAGACCTTATGGGGCCTTAAAGCCGGATTCCTTTGGGTTTGTGGTACGACGGAGTTGCTTCCTTTGGTGGATTTGACACCTTTAGTAAGTTTTTGCTACAACCTTGTGAGGATTTTTCTTTTTCAAGCCTTCATCATGTTTTGATTGTGCGGCATGGATCCTTGACCTTTGTATACCTAATCTTGAATCTTGAATCGTAATTCTCAAACACGAGACCAAACCAACTAGGTAGGACAAAGGCATTTTTTCGGGCTGGTAATTTTTCATTTCTAGGGTTTTTGTTTCTTTTTAGTTCATTGGGTTTACATTTGTCTTCTTTCTAACCCTTTGAGCCTTTTCCCTTCTTTTTACGCCACATCTTTAGATCTTGAGCCTTTTGTTTCATTTTCGTTTCCATTCTTGGTTTTTATGAAGCAATTGATCACTATTTTTTGAGTTTGTGGTGAAGAAGTTTGGGTATTTGGTTCTCTTGAAAGCAAGTTTATGTTGTGATATTTGTGTGAATAATGGCAAATGAATAAAGTAAAAGTCGTCCAAAGTAAAACAAAAGGCAAGGACAATGCAAATGCAAAAATTGTAAAAGTCGTCCTAAGTTCAAGAGGCAATGGACATTTGTTTTGAAAGTAATGATTTTTTTTTTTAAAAAAAAAGAAAAACAAGTGAAAATGAGAAAATATTTTGATGTAATTTCTTTTCCCTTTTGACGCTTTGATGAGAATGCTTCCTTTTAGCTTGGGGGAGAAGCGTTTACACTTTTTGTATATATACTTGTGGATATTGCTTTGAATAAGCTTGGGGGTGTTAGTTTGTTTTTGTTTGGTAAGTACTTGATTGTGATTCTAAGAAAGGGCCCATTCTTTGCTTCACTTTTTGGGATACCACCAAATTTTAAAATTTTAGCCTACCCCTAACCTTTTGCTCTTACGTTACAACCTTTGGGAAAGTTCTTTTGACCTAGTGGTTGAGTCATATAACGAGGTAGGGCATTATGAGTTAAAGCCTAAGGAAAAGGGATGCAAGGTTAAGATGTCGAGAAACCCTCAAATTCTACTCTTTTTCTAGTTCCTTCGAGGAACCATAGAGACGCTTACTAAGGGAAGATTTGAAACCATTGGGAGAACGCGGCTAGATTGGTTGGGATGAAGGTGGATTGCGCCTCTTAAGCTCTCTACGCTTAGTATACCTAATGTTTCAATCAACCGTGAATATCTTGAAGCATGCATACCCATTTCATATAGAAAAGTGTTCATGCATTTGTGTTTGACTGTTTGTGAAAGTCCTTGTCAAAAGCTATTTATTTGAATTTTTGTTTTACTTTCTTTTCTTTTTAAATGATTTTGCCTCATTTTATTTCAAAGAGTTGTGGGTTAAACTCTTAGGGAACCCTTATGAGACCTTACTCATCCTCATAGGCGACTTAGGGGTTTAAAGGGCTTGTTGTAGCTAAAAACAACCGTGATTCCTACGATAGTGAGTCTTTTTGTATATTCTTCTTCTCTCTCTTTTTCTTTCTAAATAAAACCTCCATATTCCTTTTTAGTTGTTGTTTTTCTCGGGACGAGCAACAGTCTAGCTTGGGGGAATTTGATGGGTGTCATTATGGCACTCATAGGGTAGTGTTTTAGGATGTTTTCACCTTATTTTTCATGCTTTTCTTTTATCATTTTGGTCATTTCTCCTTTAGTTTCTCTATTTCTTCTTTCTTCGTGCTTTACTTTCCTTATTGTGGTTTTCTTTGTGTTTTTCTTTTATATTGCTCTTTTTCTCTTCTATTTTCTCTCTTTGGTTTCTTTTGTAGGTGCCTAAGGACTTAGCTTTGCAAAGGAATCAAGAGGAGCAAAAAGAGATATGCAAATGAGACTCAAGCCTCTTGGAGAGGGCTCGGAGAGGGCGCTCTGCTTCTTCTCTTAGCCGCGAGCGCGGGTCCTGAGGGCCGCTGGAGCGGTTTAAGTGCTTCAAGTTGGTGATTTTGGGCAGGAACTCTCTGCGCCCTAGCCTAGGTCTAGCCGCGGGCGCGGAGAATCTGGAGAGACCGCTCCAGATAGAGAAACTGTGGCCCCCCTGTCTTCATTTGGAACAGGGCATTTGTCGCGCCCTGAGCCGCGGGCGCGGGTGGCTTTGCCGCAGGCGTGGGTCTTGCCCAGATTGCCCGCGGAGTTAGTTATGGATTCCGTACCCATTTTTGCGCGCCCGCGGGACCTTCTTGGAGAGGGCGCAGCCGATCAGTTTTTTTTCTTCTTTGTCTATAAATACTCTTGAAAATCCTTTTTAAAGCTAACTTTTAGATAATATTTCATTTGCTTAGTTTTTAGAGAGAGATGCTAGAGAGAAGTTAGGGAGAAAGTAGAGATTGTAATTCTTGGATTTGATTTGTAATTCAACATTGCTTCTTCAATAAAGTTTGGAATTCTTCTTCATATCAATGAAAGTTTTAGAGATTTCTTTCTTTTGAATTTACTTCAATTGCAATTTTCTTTATGCTCGAATGTTTGGTTTGGATTTTCATTTAGTTTTGAGAATTTGTTAATTGATTGTATTTACTTTTGATTTAGCTTGAATGAATATTTTTGTTATTGAATTGGTTTTGGCTTTCAATTTCACCATGACAAGTAAGTAGATTAGTTGCTAGGGAGAAGGGGAAGCATGCTTGATTGATAAATTTTGCTAGTTGATGATCATTGATTGATTGAATTGTTGCAATTAAATTGGTTGACATAGTTGTGCATGTGATTAATTAGACTAGGAGTGATTAACCTATAAGATTAATCTAGATTGCATTGCGAATTTCAATGACATGAACCCTTGATTTGAGAATTGCTTTAATTGATTGAATTTGAATGTGATTCTCCTTGTTAAGCCATTCATAGTGAACACTAGTCTGGTTTATAGGAGATAACCTTTGAATTCCTTTGATTGCAACTATTATTTGTCCCTGCAATGTTTAAGTCAATTAAGTTATCTATCAATTAGCATGATTGTTGAGCTTGCATGTGGAACCTATATCCCTAGTGTTTAGCATATTGATTGAATTCTTTGAATTGTCTTGATTCTTGTTATCTTAGTTACAAAACTCAAACATTGATATTCTTCGATTTAGCTTATCATTAGACAATAGCATTAGTTTCGATTCATTCCTTAGGGTTCGACCCTTGACTTACCGCGTACTTGTATAAGGTTTGTTAAAAGTTTAAAAATTTAGTTTAACCAAGGGAGAATTAGATGACGACCTAGTTTTACCCCTTATCACCCAATGACTCTCGTAGACAACGGATCGGCAATAAATGACTGTCCACTCAGAACTGCGAGAATGTTAGGAATAAGCACTAGTAGAAAATACATAATGGCAAGCGGTTCAAACCCCCTAATGGCAAGCGGTTCTGAACGCATGCCTTTAGGGAGCTTGCCAATTGGCCTTTAAAATGGCAAGCGGTTCAGAACCGCTTTCCAATTGTAAAGAAAGGGCAGCGGTTTTGGCGCCAAACCGCTGCACATTAGGGGTATTAAAAATAGAAAAAAAAATAAATAATTTTGGGTTTTTTTCAATTAAATTGATACATAATCAATCCAAATGTAAAAACATTAATATTTTTATTAATTAAATGTTATAATATCATTTAATTTACACCACCAGCCACCACCCACAACAATAGCCACCAAACACTACCAGCCACCACCCCACAACAACAACAGCCACCAACCACCACCCCACACCACCAACAACAAAAAAAAAATACGACCAGCCACCAAACACCACCAGCCACCACCCACAACAACAGCCACCACAACACTAGTAGAAAAGAAGACCCCCACCCCCACCCACGACCATACCCCCACCCAAACCCAATCCCAAACCACAACCCCTACCCACCACGACCCTAACCCAAACCACAACCCCCACCCACCACGACCCTAACCCAAACCACAACCCCCACCCACCACGACCCTAACCCAAACCACAACAGCCACCACGACCCTAACCCAAACCACAACAGCCACCACGACCCTAACCCAAACCACAACCCCCGCCCAACACGACCCTAACCCAATCCACAACCCCCGCCCACCACGACTACACCCCCGCCCAAACAACGACTAGAAAACGCCGATTAGGACAAAAAAAATTTGACCCACCTTAAAAAACATACCATTTAACCACAACAACCAACAAAAAAACCGATTTGGGCTTGAAATTATGGTTTTAAAGGTCAAATTCGACCATTAATACTCTAGATCTAGGGTTTTCATGGTCAAATTTGACCTAAAAAACTTGAACACCAACACATGCACAAATTTGCTCGATCTTGTTCGAAATTTTCTCGATCTTGTTCGAAATTTGCTCGATTTTACTTGGGGTTTTGTTCAATTTTGCTCCAATTTACCATGTTTTGGCTCGAATTTAAGGAGATGAGAAAGAATAAAGAGAAACTGAAAGAGAAGAAAGGGGCGAATTAGGGAAGAGAAGAGGAGAGAGAGGAAAAACGGGAGTAAAAATGAAGGAGGAGAGAGATGAACTTGGCGGAAATGAAAGAGGGGAGAGAGAGCTGAGTAAAGAAAGAGGAAAGAGAGAAATAAAAGAAGGGGAAGGTGATGCGCGTTTAGGGTTTTTTTTAAATGGAAAGCGGTTTGGGGTTGAACCGCTTGCCAATATATCTAATGGCAAGCGGTTCAACCCCAAACCGCTTGTCATTATATATATTGGCAAGCGGTTCGCGCCAAAAACCGCTTGCCATTTAAAATTACAAGATTTAAAAAAAAATGAATGACAAGCGGATTTTAAAAACCGCTTGCCATTTAGGGCTTCCCATCACTTATTTTCTACTAGTGAAGGGATGAAGATTTATCCCCGTCAACACAAGGAATAAGAGCCTACGACAATACTTTTCGCCAAGCTCTTGGAAAAATCACCATGAATGTAACGGCGGGAACAATTAAACATGCCACTACCTTCCAAGTGGTAGATATTAAGGCTTCCTTCAACCTTTTGTTGGGACTCCCTTGGCTTCATGACCTTAAGGCCGTCCCTTCATCCTTTCATCAGCAAGTAAAGGCTATAGTTGGTGGGATCCCTATTACAATAATCGATGCTTCACCTATGAGGATTAAAGCCGTTGAAAATACGATCATTAATGTGGAGCACGACGAGAATGATGAAGATTTGTGGGGCTTTAATGAAGAGGTCTCCTTAATTGAGGAGGATGAAAGGACCCCTCTTTTCCATGACCCCCACTCTAATATGACAGTAAATGCTATCCTCAAGAAACAGGGACACTTTCCCGGAATGACTCTAGGAAAGAAAAAGGATATAGCAAAACAAATGAAATTACCTGGCCTCTCTAAGTTAGATACTTTCGGACTTGGTTTCGAACTGACTCTGAAGATCTTAAGCGAGCCCAGGAAAAGTCTAAGATGCATAGGAACGCTCGCACCCAAAAGAAAGTAATCATAATGGACCAATATCTTCTTACTCTCAATGGACATTTCATAAGAGAAGGAGTGGACTATCCATGCTATGAATTTCCCGAACCTTTCGTTGTAAATGGGATAAGGCGACCTGGGTTCAAAATCTTTTTGGATTGTTACTTTCTAGATGAAATCCCAACTCATATTCACAAGGAGAAAGCACCCCCATTCTTTGACTTTAATGTCATGGGACTACTCTTTGGGCGTGAAAAGGATGAGCCAAAATATAGAGAGGATAATTCCTCACTCATTCAAACGGTCCTATAAAGAGAGAACTTTCACCCTTTAAAGCTCATCACTCCAGCAGAAGGTTTAGTGCAAGGATGGCGCAAGATGGTCAAGGTGACTACTCAGAGTGGAAGAAAAATCTCAATAACAACAGGGCAAGGAAAAATGTTTGAAGAGTCGTATGAGTCAGAGTCAGAGTCAGAGTCTATCCCTGCAGAGTCTTCTAAGTCCTTAGTTGTAGCACCTCTTCCTTCTTCTCCTTCTTCTATGTTAGCATCTTCTCCTAGAATATTTAGGAATCAAGTCACTGAGGACATTTCTTTATTCGATGTAATGGTTTCCGAATTTAATAATGTATCTTCTTCCTCTTAATCCTCATGTTTTTCATTAACCCAAGATGACGAGCATTGCTTAAATAAAGATGAAAATGACAAAGAAATTATTAAAGCAATGGAAACACTTGAAAAGAAAACACCAGTAATTGAGGATATTGAGACGGTTGATATATGAAATGATTCAACCATTAAAAGAGAAGTTAAAATAAAATTAACACTTAATAAACAAGAAAGAACCAATTTAATTAATCTACTCAAAGAATTTATCGATCTGTTTGCTTGGTCATATGAAGATATGCAAGGAATTAATAGAGAAATAGCTCAACACACTATACCACTAATTCCGGGAATGAAGCCTGTAAAACAAAAGTTGCGTTGAATGATGAAAGGTGTCATAAATGGCACCCATTTGATGAGCATTTAGGTTTTTTTTACCTTCTTTTCATGGTTTTCATGCTTAAAAAATGCTTAGTTTTATGCTTTTGGTCTTAGTCTTACCTTTCCTCTCTTATTTTGTAGCTTTTGTGCATTTCTATGGTTTTTCTAGTCTTTTCTCCTTTATTTGCACTATTTACATGGTTGTAGGTATTGTACAAGGTTCGGGTCTTGATATTGGAGATTTACTAAGGTGGAGGAAGCTTTTGGAGCAAGCTCATGGCAATTGGAAAGCTCAAGATGCAAGGAAGTGGAAATCCCAAGTCTTAGCTCTTGCGCTCTCATGTCGTGCTCTCATGAATATGGGGTGTTGAACCCACAATCATGGTGTTTAGGGACTGCCTAACTTAGTGTTTATCATCATCATAATCGTGCGACCTTAGCGAACGCACGAAGCCACGTGAAAGTTGGAGAAATCCAGAGATGCGCGGGCGCGCAGTCCATTTGCGCGGGCGCGCAGCCCATGTGCGCGGGCGCGCCACCCCTGCTCGTGCGGCCGCGCCTCTCTGGAACTCCTTGCTCGGTTTTTGTTCGCGCCTCCTATATATACCTTTGTAACCCGATTTTTAAAGCAAGTTTTTAGAAGCAAGTTTTATTTTAGATTTTGATCATATTCTTAGCTTAGTTGAGAGCTTCTCTCTCTAGTTTTAGGGTTAGTTTAGGAGTAGATTTTAGAGAGAGAAAGTGAGGAATTTCAATGGTGATTGAGAGATTGAAGATTCAATGGTGACAACTGTGTTGGAGATCTTCTCTATTATCAATGAGTATTCTTAGCTCTATCTCATTTTATTGCTTTGTTTAATATTCAAGTTTGTTTGATTTGATTTTAATGTTTGATTGTTGATTAGTGTAATTGTTCTTCATATATTGTTGATTCTTGATTTATTTAGTTGTTTGTGTATTAGATGATGATGTTAGAGTAGTTGTTTTCTAGGGATTGGGTGAAATTTGTATGATAGATTGATTGTGCTTAATTTAGGGATTGTGTTGATTAATTGTTGAGATTAAAGTGATTAATGGAAGTTTGCATGTGTGTAATTCGATTAGGCTTTGAGAATTATGCTAGATAGCATTGTAGTTTATAATGATACGGACCATTGATATAGGAATTGCAACTGTCGATTAAGCTTGATTAGTGATGCTCCTAGTTAGAGTCTCTCGTAGTTGGAGCTAGTTTGACCTCTAGGAGATAGCTTTTTGACTCTTTTGATTGAGCATTCCATTAGTCTTCACAACCATTGACTTGCATGTATTTCCGAGTTATTACAATTGTCATGATTACTTGTTGATCCCCGTTCCTAGTGTTTTATTTGTTTGATTCTTCATTTTGTTAGTTGGTTAGTGTTTACCTTTAATCCTTAGTCTTCGACCTAGCTTAGGCGCATAATCGAGAGCGCTTGAACATTACCGTTCCTTTGGGTTCAACCCTTGACTTGCCTCTATACTAGTATATAGGTTTGTTAAGTGTTTATAAATTTAGTTTTACCGAGGGACGATTAGTTTCAACGACCTAGTTCCACCCCTCATCAAATGAAATCTGACATAGCTCTTAAAATAAACGCATAAGTTCAAAAGAAAATAACTGCAGGTTTTATCAGGGTATCCAAATACCTCGAATGGGTAGAAAATGTGGTCCCAGTTCTGAAGAAGGATGGAAGGGTAAGAATGTGTGTCGACTATTGAAATTTAAATAAGGCAAGTCCAAAGGACAACTTCTCTTTACCACACATCGATATTTTAGTAGATAATACAGCAAATCATGCGCTTCTCTCATTTATGGATGGATATGCGAGATACAACTAGATTATTATGACGGAAGAAGACATGGAGAAAACGACATTCATAACACCTTGGGGTACTTACTGTTACACAGTAATGTCATTCTGGTTGAAAAACGCGGGTGCTACTTACCTACGAGCAGAAACTGCCCTACTCCTGATATGATGCATAAAGAGGTTGAAGTATATGTGGACGATATGATCGTGAATCAAAAAATCGCCCAAGACATCAAGTAGCCTTAAGAAATTTTTTTAAAATGCTAAGAAAATACAACATAAGGTTGAATCCATCAAAGTGTGATTTTGGAGTCACCTCAGGCAAGCTCTTGGGATACGTCATAAGCTTTAGAGGAATAGAGATAGAACCAACCAAGATCAAGGCGATCATGTCAATGCCACCGCCCAAAACCGAGAAACAAATTCGAGGATTTATTGGCCGGTTGGAATACATAAGTAGGTTCATATCGAAGCTAACAACGATATGAAAACCAATATTCAAGAAGCTCAAAATGAATGTGCCAGTAATATGGGACGACGAGTGTTAAAAATCCTTTGAGAAGATCAAAGATTAGCTCGCAAATCCTCCCGTATTAGCACCAGCGCTTTTAGGGTTCCCTCTTAGGTTGTACTTAACAGTCACCAAGGAGACAATGGGGGCTATGCTTGAACAAGAGGTAGAAGGAAAAGAAAATGCAATCTACTACCTATGCAAGAAAATGCTCGAATATGAAGTACGCTACACACCGCTGGAAAATTTGTGCCTCACATTAGTGTGGGCCACAACAAAGCTAGGACATTACATGCTCGTGCATACAGTCTTTGTAGTTTCTCAAATGGATCCACTTAAGTATCTATTGGAAAAGTCTACACTCAATGGGCGCATATCAAGGTGGATGGTCAATTTAGCCCAATTCGATGTAATATTCATGCCTCAAAAAGCTATCAAAGGATCAGTGGTCTCGGACTTCCTAGCGGATTTCCCAATAGAAGATTCGACGCGAGTACATGACAACGAATTTCCAGATGAAGACTTGATGGTGACAGAAGATGATACTTGGACTTTATACTTTGATGGAGCCTCAAACCAAAAAGGATGCGGCAGTTGAGTACTATTAGTATCACCTAAAGAAGAGCATGTTCCAATCTCTATAAAGCTAAATTTCAACATTACCAACAACGCTGCTGAATACGAAGCATGTGTGGTAGGCCTCAAAACAGCTTTGGCATTGGGAGTAAAGAAATTACGAATATTCGGAGACTCTTTGTTGGTCATCAATCAAATATCTAAAAGATGGAAAGTAAGGAGTAAAAGTCTAGCCCCTTACTAAACCTATCTGGAAACTCTCACCAACTAGTTGGAAAAGGTATTATACACTTATCTACCTAGAGAGGAAAACCAATTTGTTGATGCCTTGGAAAGACTAGCCTCAATGGTAAGGATTCCAACGGAAATCAAGAAAATGCCTCTAACCATAGAGAAAAAGCATAAACCGGCATACATTAAAGCTATAGAAGATGATGAAGTGATCCAAGATGAAGAAGAAGAAGAACTATGGTATACGAATATACTCAATTACGTCACCAAAGGAGAATATCCTCCTCATGCAGACAAAAGAGAAAAACGAGCATTAAGACACTTGGCTTCTCAATACGTACTCATTGACAACGAGTTACACAAAAGGGTACCTAAGGGTCGAGCTCTCTTATATGTAGGGAAAATGGAAGCCCAAAGAGCTATGAGGATAGTCCACAAAGGCATTTGTGGAACCCATGTTAATGGAAAAGTGATAGTCCAAAAGATAATGCGAGAAGGATATTATTGGACTACCATGAATAGGGAATTTCATCAATATGTAAAAAGATGCCCTAAGTGCCAAATTTACGCTAACTTACAACATGTTCCCTCCGTCTGTACTCTACACCTACACTTCACCATGGCCATTCTCTACATGGGGAATTGATATTATTGGTAAAATCATCCCTCCCAGGACAGGAGGTCACGAATACATCCTAGTAGCAATTGATTACTTCACAAAGTAAGTTGAAGCACAGTCATATGCTGAACTCACTGCAAAACATGTAGCACTCTTTATCGAAAGGAATATTATTTATCGATATGGTGTCCCACATGAAATGATAAGTGACAATGGAACTCACTTTCAAGCAGAATGTGAAGAATTGTTACAAAAATACGGTATTCAACATCATCAATATTCCCCTTATAGTCCTCAAGCAAATGGAGCAGTTAAGGCGGCTAACAAAAATCTAAAGACTATTATCGAGAAAATAACAGAAATTTATAAGGATTGGCCTAATAAACTCCATTTTGCAATTTGGGGTTATCGCACGTCAATTTGTACGTCAACAAGAAATACGTCATTCTCCTTGGTTTATGGAATGGATGTCGTAAAACCTGTAGAGCTAGAGATACCATCTCTACGCATCGCACTAGAAAGCAAACTTGATGAAGTTGAATGGACTAGAGCAAGATATGAAGAGTTAATTCTACTCGATGAAAAACGACTAGAAGCTCTACATCATACCCAATGCAATCAAACCCGTATGGCTAGGCACTTTAATAAGAAGGATAAGACAAGAAACATCAAAGTAGGATACTTTGTGTTAAAAGCATTAAGGAAAAATGTTTTGGATCCAAGGGGCAAATTTAGTCTTAATCGGTCTGGACAATATTTTGTCAAAACCATTCTGTCAGGAGGTGCAACAAAACTAACTGATATGGATGGCAATGAATTCTCAAACATGACGAACCTTGACCAACTTAAAAATTACTACCCATATTTACTTGAGTAGGAAACGCAAGAGAGCTACGTTTGGCTTGATTCTTTAGGAGAGAAAAAGTAGGCAACCCTTTACAGGGTGCGGCCACTTTAATTTTTGCAAACCTCGCATCCCTAAAGCAACAAAAACTTAACGAAATAGCAACGCCACAAAAAGGAATCTGTCGCCAAACGACAGACTGCAGCATGAGGCGACAAAGCTTGTCGCCCATAGACATGCAGCAACGTCTGGCGACAGATGGAAAATAGCGACGCCAATTTTCTGCGAATATCTGGGCAAATTTCGGTGTATTTCGGAAAACTTTTGACTTTCGTACTCAAGAAAATTTCTGGAAAATAATTAAAGTTGTTTTCATTGCTTTAATAAATTAATTTTAAAAGTTGATTTAATTAAAAAAGCTGAAATTGCATTAATAAAATAAATAAAGTAAAAATTACATTATTGGTAGAATTTAAATAAAAGCTTAATAAAATAAATTGACTTTAAATTTAAACTAGTCTAATAAGTTGGAAATTAAGCAATGCTTCAATATTTCTTCTCTTTCTTTGCCCTCTTCCAATTTTTCTCTGCATCCTCTTCTTCATCCATGACTTTAGCTAGTAGGCATCCTTTAAAGAACCTACATTCAATTTTAGAGTAAATGGTTTCTCCCTTAGTTAGGACTCCATGTTTCGTTTCTACCCAAACCTTCTTTACTGAAGTGTAAGCTTTTCTTTTCCCTTTATCCTTTGTAGTGTCTTTCTTCTTTTGGCATCACGGATGTTTTAAATTTAACTTTTTCACCTAAGCGTTCCTTAACAGGAATCACTTTGTCACCTAGACGGTTCTTCACATTGGTTCGACTCTGATTTTTCTTCATGTCCTTTAAATTTGTAGGCTTATTAAGAAGCCATCTCTTCACATCATTAGGCAAGGAAGGAGGAACCTTTTGGGTAATCACTTCCCATAAAGGCCTAGCACTCCAATATTTGTAAAATTTCTCTACTTCTTGTGAAATAGAGAATTCATAGGGACGACGGAGATCCCCAGAAGGAATTGTTGAAGTAGATCGTACTGCCTTATTACCCTGCAGGGATAATAAAAAGTCATCGTGGTTAAGCTTGGAAGACGGCAGAAGGGTTGCTTATTGACACCAACCATCTTCTCAATTTTCCACCATGGGACGACCCACTTGATATCAAAGTTACAAGAGGCAAAAACTTTATTCCACTCATGGCGACCAATCTTAGAGAAATTCTTCTTTTGCCTCACAAAGCAATTTGGAGTGTATTTTTCAATGTTTTCAGGAGGACTACTTAATTCTAGTCTCTCCATTAGCCATATCTACAAAAAAAAAAATTCAATGCAAATAATTAATATTACTATACAAAAATATGTTTTTGATTTCTATAATTAAAAATATTATTTTTCTACCTGTAATAAAATTGGAGAGCCCCAAAAAGGTGCTTTTTAATTCATCTAGACTAAGCATATTCTCTCCAACAATTAATGGCATTGGGTTTCTTCCAGATTCAATTTTCTCCAAAATAGTTAATATAATTGTTTGACCCTCATTAGTTCTATCACTAGTGAGAAGATATTGGTTAAGCGTGCAAAAGAGAAAAACCCTTCTTCTATAAACATGAAAAGACTCAGAATAAGGTACATCAAAGTAATGGCATGCAAATTCTTTTAGATTGACTACGCTACCAACTACAATATTTGTTAGATCTCTGTCTTTTGAATTAAAGAAGCGCTAAAAATATTTATAATAATATACATTCACTCTAGGGATTACCGCAAGATCTAATGAAGGGAAGCCTAGGATGGCACCAAATTCTTCCGGTAAAGGGCTAATTTCATACCCTAGTCTAAAGCAATGTGTATCTATATCCCAATATTCTAAGGCAGTATGAATAAAATCTATGTCAAGATCTACCCCCTTAACACCATAAATACCTCCCATGTGAAAAAATTCGAGTTCTTTTCTCTCTTTAGCAGTTAAAGACCGACACCATTCACGAGTAAAATTGCTAAACTCTTAGTGACTAAGTACATGATTATTTGTTGAGAATCTAAGGTTATAATTAATCTGTTCGAATTATACAGAAAATCGGCATATTAGGGGCTTGTTTATTTACAAAATTGATGCAGTTTGACTCCGGAAAGGATTCGGAGGCAGCGCACTGCAGCGCCAGACGACAAGCTTGTCGCCTTGCGACATAGTCAGTCTCCTGGCGACAAAAGCAGCGTTCGGCGACAGCGCAAAGCGAGTGGCGACAAATGGCGCTGCAACGCCACTTCAGCGTGCTATGCAAACCGCATTTTTCTAGCTTTGATTCGAATTTGTACAATGAATTTACAATTTTGCCCTTTGTTCATACATATCAATTCAATATGTTTTCCTTCTTTTTTCTTATTTGGATTTATTCAAGCTTAATTAAATTTAGGTTTGTTTTAAGTCTGATTTTTTTTTCATCTTTTTCTTTTTGGGGGAGAAAGTCGGATACCCTCCATTAGTAATAAAAATGACGGAAATTTTTGCGCAAAATTAATCACAAATTTTTGCACACATACATATGCACATAAATAAAAAATAAATAGATAAAAGAGTCATAATAGATAATAGTCTGTGTATACAAATATGTCTAACAAATGTGTCTAATAAATGAGTTAGTCTGCAAAGTCCTACAAAACTCAAAATAAAACAACACAAGTATAACTACAGTGCTGGAGGATGCACATGATGAGGGATGTTCATCATATCCAAAGAATAACGTAGATCGAGAAGTATGCTCCTCACCAGCTCTGGTCTCGCCAAGAGTAGGGAACCATAACTAAGGACTTGTCCACCCAGAGCCGCCCTGGTGATGAATCAGCAAAGGCTGAGGTTGCTGCGACAACGAGCAAGCCTCGTACGTCCCACCACCTATTGGAGCCGATGTCGCCTCTCCTTGGCCCATCGGCCTAGTCCGTGCACTCTCAGAGAAAGAACCCGAGCCCTCTACTTCCTCGGTTCGAGTAGAGTCACATCGGTCGCCTCAGCCACCAGAAGTATTGTGGCGACGCCTCGAGCCAGACCTAGCAGGCTCCCTCCTAGCCTCAAGTCTCGCCCGGGTACGTGAAGTAATAGGTTGTCCCTACAATGCTCAATCAAGTAAGATATATAAAGAAATAGAAAAACAAAACACTGCATAATAAAGAGGAAAAAGGAATACTGTTAGTTGAGACTAACACTACAAGAGGGGGGTGAATTGTAGGTGAGTTCCTAGTGACTACTTTTTCAAATATAAAACAGAATAAAATAGGAACTTGCAATGCACACAGGATTTTACGAGGAAACCTTCTAGTGCCCAACTAGAAGTAAAACCTCGACCCTACCTTAGGGATTTCGAACACAAACAATTTCACTATAATAGGGCAAACACCAAGTTACAACCTATTATAATCAAACCTCTACTCACAAGTTCCTGAACGAACTTGCTACAGAATAGGATTCTATTCTGCCCAGTCAAAGTCCCTCGCTCAGACTCTCTCTCGTACTCCCTAAGCACAGATCTTCTCAACTTCTCAAGAGAATCTCTCTCTGTATGCAATGATAACAAAAACACTCTCACCCAAGTAACCCAAACCAATTACAAGTAAGGACACCTAGTATATGATCGGCAAGCTATGCATGAAAACCGAAACTAATATGACAAGATGATAAGCTTGGCAAACTTACACAATTAAAGCTTTGTAAATTCTTCACGCATAAAACTCACAAAAAACCTGAACTCCTTTTTTCTCTACTATTTATACAAGTATTACTTGTATAGCAAGTAGGTCTTCTTAAAGATAAATAAGTTAAACTTAACTTATCTTTATACACGGTTTTTTATGTAAATCATTTAGAAGAAAATCTTTTCCGAAAAATAAGATAGAAAGATTTAGTTAAAAAGCATAATATCTTTTTAATAAACTGATTTTAAGAAATAAACATTTAAAGAAAATCTTTTTCGAATTCTATCTTTTATCTTTTCCGATTTTAATTTATTTGCCAAGCAAACTTGCCACGCTTCTAATAGACTTCATGCATATCCTACTTAACATATTTAACAATGAATCTATAAGATAAAATATTAAATAAATCATTGCTGCTCCGCGCTCCTGTACTGGTAGGTTTACTTGGGCTCCACGCTTACTAAGTTCCTCCAAAGATCTTAGCCAGCGATCTTCAAGTTCCTGTAAAGGAACGTTCCTGTTAGGGAACTCAGTTCCTGTGAGGGAACACTTCTTCTTTTTCGAATAACCTTCTTGAATAAAGAACTTCTTCAAGTCTTCTTAGTTTCAGTTACTTCTTTCATCTCCAAGATCAATTTCACCTAAACTAAACAAACACTTGAAAAACCTTTTATTAAATGAGTTTGCTGTAGTTTAAGTTGCTTATCATCAAAACCTTTAAACATCAACAATTTCCCCCTTTTTGATGATGACAAACTTAAGCAAACTCTAGAGAAAGTTAAAACAAAATAGAAGGACGTATTTTTGTATTTTTGATTTATAAACAAAAAGTAAACATACAACTGAATTAAAAAAACTGAAACAAAAAAACAGAAACTAAAAACGAATAGACAAAAATAACTAAGACATAAATTAAACTAATAACCTATCTGCATCATATCAGAAGAAAGTTCTGATACTTTATCAACTGGAACCCAGAACAACTTCAGCCTCCATGTTTGCTTCCTCTTTTCCCCCTTTTGGCATTATCAAAAAGTCCTTCTTTTTCAAGTGTATTAAGCATTTATCCATAGCCCCACAAGCAATTCATCGAGTGTGGGAAACTAAAGGCAGCGCTGCTAAACAACCTCAAGTAAGTTTCTACCCTTCAGCATAAGTGTTCAAAATACACATAAACACACAAGTATAAGCAGAGTTCCAACATTTCATTAAAGACCCAAAAGATTTATCATCCAGTTGAACAATTTAGAAAATTTACAAACAAATTAATTGTTGAAATACTAAAAACAGAAATTAAAATTGTTCATGACTGAAACAGAGAAAATAGGCTAGGCTGAATATGAAATAGGGCAGGCTAGGTTTCAAGGGACTCTAGAATTTTCTTGAAGTCCTCCTTTGTCTGTTGTGTAGAAGCCTCCAAATTTTCTTCAACACCCTTGAGTTTCACCAGGAATTCCTCCTTCTGTTCCTGTAGAGCCTTGTTCAGTTCTTGCTCTTGAAAATCCTTTTGCTCTTGAAGTTCCTTGTTTTGTTTTAGCACCATCTTCCTGAGTTCCTTTAACTCCTTCCCTTGCTCCTGTACCAACTTTTCCAGGGTCAGCACATGAAGCTTTCCAGCAAAATCCTTCATTTGACTTTCAACCCCTTCCATTCTATCCACTAACTCAGCAACTTGCCCATTGAGGATATCTTCCTCAGCATCCAACTTCAGTAGTTGTCCCATACTGGTTTGAGGAACAGCACTGGAAAAAATCCTCCTGCTCTTTTTCACAGGCTGCTCAGATACATCCTTTTCCTTCCTCTTCACTGTCACTTTCTCTTTCTCTCCCTTCTCAATTTTCTGAATTTTTCCTTGCACCACTTCCAAACTTAACCCAGCCAGGGTTTCCTCATTAATCACATTTTCTGGCTTTTCATCCAAAGCCCCATATTTTCACTTCATAACTACTCCAGCATTCTCAAATACCCCACTTTTTTCCTACTGGGAACACAGTGTGCTAAGTGTTGGTACATTAAAGAAGGAAAATTGACCTTAATCTTCTTTAAAATACAGAAAATTACTGCCATATCCATCAAGCATGCTTCCCCCTTTTTAGCAGTCCTAGGCAGAATAGTCTTCTTTACCAAATGAAACAACAGCTTGTTTAAGGGACTAAGATCATTATGACTCATGACCTTCTTCCCTCTCTGACCACCTAAGGCCTCAACAATATCACCAATCAAATAGCTACCTACATTTACACTTCCCTTTCCCTTAATATAAGTGTCATACCCCTCAGTAGGAGTTTTCAGAATTTTACCAAGGTTTTCAATGTTCAATTCGATTTTTACTCCATTAACCACACTTGAAATTATCCCTAATTTTGCTTGAAAATTTTGGCAAAATTCAGTCATAGCTACAGGGTACATATAATTTGCTGACACTCTTGACAACAGAAATTCCCAACCTTGAAACTTAATTAAATCAAGAAATTCGAGAAATCTTGCCTTTTCTACACCAAACAACATCAATGCGATGACCAACTACATACCTTCCAGCCTGTGACTCAAGTTCTGCTTGATCAGTCACTTCCTCTTCTTCATCTTCCTTTTCTGAATTGTTCTCCTCCTCTTTATCTTCTTCTTCTCCCTCACTCATCTCTTCTTCTACTTTGTTCTCCTCTGTTGTCTCGTTTGAGTTTTTCCCTTGATCAAACTCGTCCAACTTCCTCAATTTGCTCTTCAAGAGATTTTTCACTTTTGTTTCTTTTCTTTCCACTCTTTTAGTCGTTGAAGAATGCTTGAAACAGTGGAATCTCCTTGATCGCTTTTACTTTCAACTTTCTTTTGGTTTCGGAGGAGATTTCCTAGGGTTTTCGGGAGTTTTGTTTGACATAGAAGATGATTTTGTAGTTTACCATGGCTAAGGGAGAAGTTTCTTCTTGAATTGTGTTTTCAGAGTGTTGTGATTCTTCTGAGGAAATAAATTCAGCAATGATCACCATTGATGCTTTAGGAAAGGTTTTTATGCAAGGTTGAAAAAGTTTTTACTGGGAAGGTTTAATTTATTGACAGTGAGTGTGAAAGAAGTGGGTGAAATCAGCTTTTATAATAAATGAAGCGGTGTGAGGGAATTTAGGAGGTTTCCTTGTTCAGTCATTATTGAACAATTTCAATTAATTTTTAAAATTTCAAATTACTGGATGATTCTTTCAAAAACTTAAACTTTCCAAATTCAATTTATCTTAAATAAAGTTTCTATTAAAACACAATTGGAACACGCTTTTTACATATGTACAATGTACAAATTTAATAACCTATATCGTTGAGCAAGTTAATGAACTTACCTTTGTAGTTAACAACGGTGACACTTTAGCTTATGTTTATCACACCAAGGTTGTGGTAGAAGCTCTTTTTGCTTTATTTACATTATTTTTTACTTTGCCATATCTTGGAACTTCAGAGGCTAGTACATTCAACTTGATCATCCCAAGTTCTAGTCTCATTTCTCAAATCTTTCTCTGTTCAAGGGCTTGATTAGAATATCTGTAATTTTGATTTTTCAGTTTGACAAAAATTCTAACTTTATATTCCCTTTTTCCAACATTATCTTTTAGAAAGTGATGCCTAATGTAGATGTGTTTTACCTTTGAGTGTTGAATTGGATCGTTCCAAATAAATTATAGCACTAGTATTATCACAGTAAATAGGTACACATTCAAAAATAATTCCAAAATCTCTGACCTGTTGTTTTATCCATAGAACTTGTGAGCAACTTGCTGCCGCTGCCACATATTCAGCTTCTGCAGTAGATAAAGCAACTGTGTTTTGCTTCTTGGAACCCAAGAAACTAAACAGGGACCTAAAAATTGTACCATACCTGAAGTGCTTTTTCTATTAATCAAATCACCTGCATAGTCAGCATCAGTAAAACTATTTAAATCAAAAGAATCACTATAGAAGAGTCAAATCATCAATTCCTTTCAAGTATCTTAGAATTCTTTTTACTGTTGTCAGGTGAGACTCCTTTGGATTTGCTTGGAACCTAGCACACAGACCTACACTAAAAGATATGTCAGGTATGCTAGCTGTTAAGTAGAGTAGTGAGCCTATCATATCTTGATACATAGATTGATCAATGCAAGTTCCAGATGGATCTTCATATAATCTAGTGGCAATTCCCATAGGAGTATTATTGGTTTTGGCATTTTCCAACTTGTATTTCTTGATCAATTCCTTAATATATTTTTGCTGATGAATCATGATTCCCTCTTCAGTTTGCTTGATTTGCAAGCCAAGGAAGAAATTTAATTCTCCAGTCATGCTCATTTCAAATTCTCCACTCATAAGGTCAGCAAAATACTTGCATAGAGATTCGTTAGTTGCACCAAATAAAATATCATCAACATAAATTTGTACAACTAAGATATCAGTTCCATTTTACTTTAAAAACAAAGTTTTATCAATTTTTCCACGTTTAAAACCATTAGCCAAAAGGAACTTAGATAATCTTTCATACCATGCTCTAGGAGCTTGCTTGAACCCATAAAGAGCTTTGTGAAGCTTATAGACATGGTTTGGGAACTCTGGATTTTCAAACCCAGGAGGCTGTTGCACATAGACTTCCTCATTTAAATATCCATTTAAGAAAGCACATTTAACATCCATCTGGTACAGCCTAAATCCCATACAAGGAGCAAAGGCAATAAGTAAACGAATAGCCTCTAACCTGGCTACTGGAGCAAATGTCTCTTCATAGTCTATTCCTTCCTGCTAGTTGAAACCTTGTACAACTAGTCTTGCTTTGTTCTGACAATAATACCATGTTCATCTAGTTTATTTCTGAATACCCATTTTAGTCCAATGGACTTCTTATCTTTTGGTCTAGGTTCCAGATGCCAAACTTTAGCCTGCATAGCATTAATCCAGTCAGCGTCAGTTAAATCTTCTACATAATTCTTAGTTTCCATGGAGGAAAGGAATGCACTGAATGCACAGAAGTTCCTAAGCTGAGATCTTGTTTGAGTTCCTTTTGTGATATCACTCATGATTACATCAACTGGATGTGATTTCTGATATTTCCAGGGCCTTTGAGTGAAATCCTTGATTGGATACAATTTTTCTTCATCATTGTTGACTGGTTCTTCTGTAGAAACTTGTTCATGGAACTCAGTTTGAACTTCTTCAGGACTTTCCATATTCTGGTATTCATTATGGACATCAATCTATTCTTGAAGTGGATTTCCTAGTGCATTCTCCATCTCAGGTTCAGCATTTGCTTCAGGATTCGTTACTTCAGCAATTTCAACTTGCTGCTTCTGCTATGATGCTGGTTCCTCATCTGGATTCTGCTTACGCACAAGTCCAATTTCGAAATCATCATCACAATCATGTACATCAACCAAATGTCCAGTTTCATCAAATATAATATGTACAGACTCCTCAACACACATAGTCTTTTTTATTATAGACTCTGTAAGCTTTACTATTCGAGGCATATCCTAGGAATACTGCCTCATCACTACATTCATCAAATTTACCCAAGTTCCTTTTACCATTATTGTGAACAAAGCATTTGCATCCAAAAGATCTAAAGTAGGAAATGTTAGGCTTTCTTCCTTTCATAAGTTCATAGGGAGTTTTATTGGTGATGGCCCTAACAGATACTCTGTTAAGTATATATAACATGTTGTGTTTACTGCTTCAGCCCAGAAGTTCCTAGGCAGCCTGCTTGATATCAGCATTGTCCTTGCCATGTATTCAAGGCTCCTATTCTTGCGTTCCACCACTCCATTTTGTTGTGGAGTTCTTGGGGCAGAGAAGTTGTGATCCATACCATACTCAGTACAAAATTCATCAAATTTTGAATTCTCGAATTCTGTTCCATGATCTGATCTAAGATGTATCAATTGATTGCATGTTCTTCTCTGTTCTTTCTTTACAAAAGCAACAAACTCATCAAACGTTTCATCCTTACTTACAAGAAAGAAAAACCCAAGTGAACCTTGAAAAATCATCAACAATAAACCATTACATATTTCTTACCACTTCTACTTTGGATTCTCATTGGACCACGAAGATCCATATGAATGAGTTCCAAAGGTCTTTTGGTACTTACCATCTTTTTGGACTTGAAGGAAATTCGGGTCTGTTTTCCTCTAGCACAAGCTTCACACGCTTTGTCATACATGAACTTAATGCAAGGAAGTCATTCCACTAAGTTCTTAGATCTTATTTTATCAAGTAAAGAAAAGCTTGCATGGCCAAACCTTTTGTGTGCCATAAAAGAGGATCATCCTCAATAAACTAAGACATGTTAAACTGCTATTAGGAACCTCATTAAGATCCATAATATATGTGTTCCCTTTACGAGTTCCTTCCAAAATAATGTTCCCAGTGTCATTGTGGATGATTCTACACTTATTAGAAGTAAAGCTACAGAATTACCTTTGTCACAAAACTGTGAAATACTTAACAAATTGTGTTTGAGGCCCTTGACTAAAAATACATTATCAATGGCATGGGAATGTGACCTTCCTATCTTTCCAATAGCAATTATATCACCTTTCATATTTTTCACCAAAGGTCACTGTTCCACCATAGTAGGCATCCAGTGAGAGAAATCTAGATTTATCTCCAGTCATATGCTTAGAACAACCACTGTCGAGGTACCAAGTGTTGTTCCCCCTCACTGGAACCTGCAAGAAGAATTAAACGTTAGAGTCAGGAACCTAGGTTTCCTTGGGTTCTGTGTAACAGGGGTTGATTCATTTTTCTTGATCCAGATTTGTTCTACATGTTTGACATTCTTCTGTATGCTTTGTTTTTTCTTAGGACACTTAACCTGCTTATGTCCTGTATTTGCCACAGAAAAAAAACCATGCTACTAAGCAAGTTGACATACTTCTTTTCTTTCTGGAACTTGTTTTTAAAACCTAAACCATCAGTATTCTTGGTTTGAACCTTAGTAATCCAATCAGGAACTCTATACTCTATTGGTTTCTTACCTTTCCTAGCTCTCTCAAGTTCCCCCTCAAGACGTGCCTTATCCGTTTTTAAATCTTCAAATCATGTTTTAATTTTTCAAAATTTCGGATAATCAGAGGTGGAGGAACTTCAGAGTTAGGAGTATTGACACTAAGTTTTAACAAAGACAATTCCAC
>NW_018745304.1:0-42897 GCF_001683475.1 Chenopodium quinoa | reverse complement strand
CCTCGAGCATGAATACAATATCACCCATGGATGGTCTTTCACTCGGGTCGGGTGCTGTGCAAAGGAGACCTACTTTGATCCCAAGTAAAAATTCTTCCCACTCGGATGATTCAGGGTCTAGTTCGAGCAAACCCGGGTCGATTAGCTCGGATATTTGACCTGTTTGCAACTGTTTCTTGACCCATTTTACAATATCTTCATCTTGCTCAAACATAATGGGTTTTTTCCCTGTCAATATCTCTAACAAAACAATCCCAAAACTGAACACATCCCCTTCTCTTGATACATGACCTGTTAACAACACTTCTGGAGCAACATATCCAAGTGTTCCGATTGGCAGTGTTGATGTTGAGGCTTCGATTGGCGTTGCAATTGTCAATCTGTCTAGACCAAATTCTGATAAATGTGCTTCAAAATCAGCATCAAATAACACATTTTGAGGCTTGATATCACCATGAACCATATCTAAGGAGTGCAAGAATGTGATCCCACGAGCAATCCCAAGCGCGATTAAGTGCCTCATTGGCCAATTCAGGACATGCCCATCATGGTGTGATGCTTCTTGAAGAAGAGTGGCCAAGTTTCCATTAGGCATGTAGTCATAAACTAGGAGTCTTATGTCAGGTGGACCGGCATAATACCCTCTCAACACGGTGATGTTCCGGTGCTTCACTTTCCCGAGCATCTCAGCCTCCTTCTTGAAGCCTCTATCATCAAGGAAACCATCAGGTAATCGCCGGATTGCAAGAACCATTCCATCAGCAAAGGAGGCCTTGAACACCATCCCATACTTTCCTCTGCTTAGAACATTTTCTTCATCAAACTGCCTTGTTGCTTCTAAGGCCTCTGCCAATGTAATCTTACTAGTGAACATGACAAGTTTTGGGACACCATTTTCGCTGCTGCTTCTACTTCTTTCGGCTCCAGAGCTTTTTCTCGGTGGGCTAGGTTTCTTCTCTCCCCCGGCTGCCTTACCTTTGAGCTTCTCACGCCAACGTAGGAGGCTAATGATGTAACCACAACAGCATAATGCTAGGAAAAGAAGCCCAGCAAGTGCAACACCAATAATCAACATCAACTTCCTCATTTTTTCTCCGCCTCAAATACGAGCATTCCTTCTTCAATGGATACCCACACAGCTTTCCATTGTCTGCAAACACTGAAGGATCACTGAAATCAGAACCTAGAGTTTTTGGGATTTCACCTTCGAAATGATTCGAGGATAAATTTAGGTTTTGCAAGCTTGATATATGGGTTAGATTTTCTGGGATGGAGCCACTCAAATTGTTTGATGAAAGATCAAGCATTCTAAGGTGTAGCAATTTTGACAATGAGCCTGGAATAGGCCCTGAAAAATGGTTAAAATCCAAGACCAACTTTAGCAAATCAGAGCATTTGGAAATATCTTTTGGTATATTACCATCCAAATTATTATGACCCAAATCAAGCTCCTCCAAATGAGATAACCTTGACAAAGAATTTGGAATATTGCCCACCAAACGATTCCTTGCAAGTTCAAGTACTTGTAACTCTGAACAATTGCCAAGCTCAGGTGGAATTTCACCCGAGACTCGATTATTTGATAGAGAGAGGACATTCAGGGACCGAGGAAGCCAAAAGTCGCCGGTATGTCACCAGATAAAGAATTGGAGCTAAGATTCAAGTACCTCAAACCAACTAAACTACTAAAACCCTCAATAATATCCCCATGTAAATCATTCTCCTGCAATGCAACAGCCTCCAAATTGGGCAACCCAAACAGTTCAGCAGGAAAATTCCCAGATAATCTCTGTTTGCTCAAATCTAGAACTCTTAGCCTCATCAAACTCCCAATGCTACTCGGAATCGAACCCGAAAACCCACAATGACTCAAATTCAACACCGCTAAACTCTTCAAATCACCAACTTCTACTGGAACATGCCCAGAAAAATTGTTAAAACTGAGGTTCAAAGTGGTCAAATTAGTGAGTTGAAGCACCTCATTTGGGACCACTCCAGTCAATTCATTTTCACTCAAATTCAACACTTCCAAACTCTGAATACTCCCGACATCAAAGTCAATCAAACCCAAAATCTGTTTCTTCCTAATGACAAAACCCTCAAATTACTCAAATTCTGAAAAATTTCTGGAATTTTCCCAGAAATTTGATTCCCTTCAAGATCAAGAACCCTCAACATACTACATTGTCCTATTTCCTTAGGAACTTGACCTTTCAATGAATTATTAGCCACCCTAAACTCTCTTAAATTCATCAAATTTCCAAAATTTGCAAAAAGTGAACCAGTGAAGAGGTTTCCAGAAAGATCTAAAACCCTCAACGTTGGAATATCCGCCACCCAATCCGGAAACTCGCCAACAATGCGGTTCCCGTGAAGGTCTAAGACCTCCAATCCACTCCTAAATGTGCACCCATTTGGCGGCTTAGCGATTCCCGTGAGGGCATTGAACCCTAAGAAAACGAATCGAAGCGACCGAGGGTTGGACACATTACAAAACACAGAGGCAGGGACTACACCAGAGAGTTTATTAGAGGTAAGAGAAAGTACCTCCAACTCCGGCATTGCACCAATCGTCGCCGGAATATTACCGGAGATGAAATTATCCTCGGCAGAAATATGAACAAGCGATGTACAATTCAGTATCGCCGAAGGAAGAGTACCCACTAAAAGATTCGAATCCAACCACAAGTATTGCAGCCGTTTAAGCGCGCCAATGCTGGCGGGTATCTCGCCGGAGAACCTATTCGACGAGAGGTTAATCAGCGTCAGCTGCAAGCTCTCCGAGAAATTCGCCGGAACCAACCCGGAGAAATTGTTGTACGAGAGGTCGAGTACCCGGAGACTGGGTGAGATTCCGCCGGAGATTCTACCCGACAGGTCGTTACCGGCGAGATTAACGATCTGAAGATTACTAAGAGAGAGAATCCCCGGTGGAACATCGCCGGAAAGGGAATTATTATGAAGGTAAAGAGCACGAATAAGAGAAAGTTCGGTAAAAGAGCGAGGAATAGACCCATGAAAGTGGTTAGAGTGGAGGCTTAACCGCCGCAACTGCCGTAACTTTCCAAGCTCCGGCGAAAGTACGCCGGTGAGCTGAAGCCGTGGAAGGCGGAGCTGATCAACTCTGCTAAAGTAACAGCCGACGCCACGCCAGTCACAAGGGGCTAATGGCGTGGACGCATCCCAGCCGTCTAATACGCCAAGTGGGTCATTTAGATTGCGCTTGAAGGCTAGTAGTGAGTCAACCTCCGTCACTGTAGCACCGAAAAAAATGGTAGCAAAACCAAAGGTAAGAGTGAGGGAGACAAGAAAAATAGCCGTTGCCATAAAAAATGAAGCATAAAAGAAAATGGTGGGATGAAAATGCAACGAATGAATTATAGTATTATGGAATTATAGAAGGAGAATAATAATTGATGGTTTTTCATTTCATAGTTGTTGTTATTGTTGATGGTGTTTTTTTGTGGGTTTTGGGGAATGCGAAGTTGGGAAAATGGAGCGTATGTTGCTTTTTAGTAGAGTAGAAGTGGACTGTCAAATTTCTGGCTGTTTTTTTTAATCGTACATGTATTTTTTTTTTTATTAACTATTCACTGTTCATTTGTTTATTTCTTCCCAAAAATTATGTAAGAAGCAATAAATAAATAAATAAATTATTAGTATGAGGAATACCGAATACTAGATCAGTAGATGTATGCCATATTGGCATATCAAGGGATACTAAGGATGGAAATTCTTGATTTTTTGTGTTCGTTATTGTATGGATAGGTTTGGCAAAATTGACTCGTATTTTGTTGATTGTTTAGTCCAAATTTGTTTGAAAATTGGGTTTTTGCTTGTATTAATGTTAATGAGACCTAGAAATTAGCTAAAATGGTCCAAAAGTAAGGATGATTAATGTGGAGAATTGATTGAAAGACTTTTTTTTTTTTTTTTTTTTTAACAATTGATTGAAAGACTTATTGGTCAAATTTCACTTAAACCAATTTTAAAAACCAACCTAGAATCCTACCCATCTAAGTTCCAAACTACTAGTAATTACTCTTTTAATTTGGCAACAACCTTCTTTAATCTGGAGTATGAGATTGTCAAACAATTTGGTCCTTGTAGCTATTGTGTGGTAGCCGGTAGGTGCTATGACTTGATGAGCTATACATTAGGATTTAGGAGTATTATTAACTCTTTTAAGCGTAGTGATATGGTCTGATACATTTCATTTGGTTACATCTAGGGATTCAAGACATAATTTTTATTTTACAAAAAAAGTAAAAAAAAATTGACCATTATGTAATTTAAGAAACATACTTAACAAAAATTAAAATTAGAAAATAAACTTAAAAGTTATACAAACTTCTTATGATTAAGTAAAATGCGTAAAATGTCATCTTAAAGTTAAAAAAAAAAAAAGGGTTTGGAAACACATTTTGATAAGTTAATTTACCTAGCAAGACACTGAGCATCAACATTCATGGGGCTTCCCATAGTTTCTCTCTCCTCACCTCATTAGTGTACATCACTTTCCACTAACCTTATCACATAACCTTCTCACTTTACAATTCCATACCTATATTCATTAACCTCTTCATTTACTTTCTCTCTCCTATTTTTCCATACTTCACCACCTTTTCTTTCTCCTACTTTCCATACCCCCACCAAGTATTTTGGTATCCAAGTGTGCAAATTGGGTCTACTTGAATTTTTGGGAGGCTTCCCATCAAATTAAACCCTCACCCCCCCCCCCCCCCCCCCCCCCCCCACCAAAAAAAAAAAAAAAAAAAAAAAATTATCAAATGGGAATAGAGTAACATTGGTGGGAAGGTCCCCATTTTCATTTTTTGGCAAATGGGGAGCCTATTTTTCCACCAATGTAGATGTTCTAAGGCCATATTTAGTAAATGACTTTTTGGTTAGCTTTTAGTTTTTCTATTGGTCAAACAGCCAAAAAAAGTGTTTGGTAATTGGTTTTTCGGTTAGCGAAAAAGCTAGCTTTTAAGCCAAAATGAAAAAGCTGCTATGAGTAGCTTTTTTTGTCGGCTTTTGGCTTATTGACCCACAAATTATCTAATAAACGGTAACCGCCAACAACTAAATTTACCTAACACTTTTATGAACAACCAGCTTAAACAGCCAATTTCAAAAGCTACTCCGTATTATAAACAGCCAAACATTCCAACTGATCGAACAAGCTAAGTGATCCAGCCAACGGTCATTTGCCAAACAAGGCCTAAGGCTACCAACTTATGAAAAGAAATTGTGATTAAGTTGCTTAAGCATCTCTATTAGCTTGATTATAACAAGTTGAAGTCTTTTTCGTTCTATCACATCCCAACATTTCTCCCTATATTATGGCAAAGATATTTGAATTGAATGAGTTCTTTTTTAAAACATACAAAAGCATGTCTGCATTTGAGTGTTATCAGGTCTTTGAATTAATGTAAAAGGTCACCCAATTCTTCAACTGTAAAGCTAATAAATACATATCAATCGAGGCATCTAGCTAACATTAATCTTCAAACTAGCATTAATCTTCAAAATGAGTTAGACCAAAGTTCCCATTATTCAACTCTCTTTTAAATTTATTTAGTTACCTATATAATATATTGATCAATCAAAGTAAATTTTAAAAATTTCGTGCATTAATCAGAATTTGAAGTTATAAATTCCTCTCTAAAAGCTTAAATTTTAGATGCATTAATTTTGAATTTATACATACACTTTAACCTTTTTGTCACAGTCAACCACGAGAAAAAAGAAAGGCAAAGAACATAGATATATAAAACCAACAAGTCGTGACTTGGACATAGTGCAGTTAGTTGAAGCACCATCAAAAACCAACATATCTTCGACATCTACTATAACCCCCCTCCCCAAATTGTACATCAAAATGAATTGGAAAAAAGATGGAATCTTTATTGAAACAAATTAACATGTTAGAAAAACTAATCCTTGATAATCCAATTTATTGGAATCAATAACTAATTGTTGTATATTCCAACAAAATAACGAAACCAATTAATTGAATTAGTGTCAAGAACTCAAGATCGAGTCATATACATTAGAAATTGTGAAATACAAAAATAAGAACAATTTCATAAATTGCACCTCGTATTATTATCTACACATAGTTATAATACTCCTTCTATTCGTTTTTATTGATTATTATGCTTTGACCACTTTTGTATCTTAAAAAAACTTACACGTAAAATAGGAATGGAGGGAGTATTCTCTATCAACCTCTATCCATTGCAAGAAATTATAACACTCTTTAGAGGTCTTTGTCTTTGATAGTATCACCTGAAAGTTAAGGTATAGGTAGGTGTAGTGAATTGTCAATGGATTATTGGATTAAGCATAATTAATGATGTTAAATTTCTAGGCATTGGAGCATGTTACACTATATGGTGGTCCAAAGAAGGATGCTTTTATGGGAGCATTGTGGGTAAGTTTAGCCAAAAGTGAATCATAAAGTTATTCTATGTAGCTCTTATATAAAAGTTGTTATTTTTCTTTCTTTTTCTTGGATTCTAGCTTAAGAGTAACCAATAGAAAAATGTGTTGCTTTAAGATCTAAGAATTGGAGACCACTTTAGAAAATCCTCAAAGCATATGAAAACTAATGTGAATTATCATTTTGTCAAATTTTTAAGTCATGCTTTAATTTATTTCTTAGGTTTCATCACGTGGAGTACCATGTTTTGTCCATGAATAATTGATTTCAGTTGATAATTAGTTACATAACAAATCTTGGAGATTCAACAGTTCTTTGACAATACTTTTCAAACAATCTCAATCTTGATACATAGAAAATTTAAAGTAGTTACGTTGTAATATATTTAATCGCAAATTTATGATATTATTTCATATGCAATGGACAGTAAAGTTGTGATGGATTGACGATATTTTTCTAGTGATACATCAATGAGTTGATCATGGTGGTTTAATTTGTTATGTAAATTAAAGTACGTCCCAATGACTCATTTATTGTTGTTTAATTTGTTATAGGATTGACTATGTCATGATTTTATTTAGTACTATTTTCCCAATTAATTTTTATTGAATAATGATCTTCAACCTCTTTTAATATAGCTAAAGAATAAAAACCTCTCAAATTCAGCAATTTGTCTCATTAATTGGATCGTATGATGTATGATGGAGCTTATTTTTGTTGTTGGGGTATTCATTCTTTGTTAATTTTTTTTTGCTCCAAAGTAATGTAAATAGGGTAGGTGATGGATTATTTATTTATGTTCAATAATGCTTTAGATTTGATTAATAAATCATGATGATTACCCTTGTGGAAATAATAGGGTCTTTATGCACCCAAAAAAAAAAAAAAAGAAAGGAAGTCAGATCATGATGTACAATCCTTAATAGTTGACATGATGAATTTTCATGAATATGTACTTCGTACTAATTATATTTCGTATATCAGTACGAAGTTTTATGTTAGGCCAACATTATAGCATTCTAAGGTTGTACATTCAATTATTTATCGTGGTGTTTTCATACAAGTACTTTGATCGATAACCATTTTACTATGTAATCCATTTATCCACAAATAAAATTCAAGTACGACATTTTTTTGCTTAGATATGTTAAACTTGTTGATAATTATATACATCAGCATGTACATCTTTCGTCGAGCAACTTTTTAACATATGTTGCTAATATGTTACCATCAATGAACCATGGAGTTTACATTTTCTATCGGCTGCTTCTTTATGAACATGTAATCTTAATAATATTATATGAAATGAGACTCCTGAATGAATAATAACGGTGATGATTTTAATGATGGGTGTAAGAAGCTTAATGATGAAATCAATCTATTTTATTATCAATTATCATTTATCTAAATAATTTCAACTGAACTTTAATCTTTTATCAAGTATTCAGCCGCTTCATAGTATTTAACAATGCAAATGCATATGATTGTTATGTATTGCATCAACTTTTCTACTAGTGTGATTGGATATTATATTTGTATGAATAACATAATTTTTTTTTAAAAGAGATAACCTTTTTTGTACGTTTTACGTTTTTTAGGGCATATGGCCTTGCCCTTAGCTTGGTAGTTGATTAGTTTTCCATAATTTTTTTTTTCATTTATTGTTTATTTATTTGTACTAATCCACAGCCTTCCATCATTAGCCAATGGTGCAAATAATTTTCTAGAAATGAGCTTAATTAAGAAAAATGATCATCTAAACTACTAACATCAATGTTGTCTTGAAACAAGCACCAAAAGAATTGAAATTGACAAATTAAAGCACATTTTTTTTTAAATCGACAAATCAAAGAACATAGATCTAACTTTAACTTAATAACTTATAAATTTCTAAAGGATAATATTAGGAACTTGATTATGATATCTATATAGATTTTGAAATGCTTTTTTCTACCATTATTGGATCGGCTCGGCCTCTATAAACTTTGACATGCTTTGAACATCATTGATGCGCTTATTAACTTGATTTTCATTTATATCTGAACATAATTAACTTAATTAATTTAGTACTCCATAACCCTTGAACTAATCTTATTAAACCTTATTTTTCTTAAAATTAAGTAAAAATAATTAATGAGACCTAATTAAGTCTCAACTTTAATCATGTACGCATTTTGTATTGTGTTAGGATCTTACGTTAAACTATAAACAAATGATCTCAACAGCTAAAACCACATTGATTGTAAATAAAAATTTACTGGGATCTAAAAAAAAAAGTAGCCCTATTCTATTGCCCATTATCTGAACCCTCTCATCTAATTGTAGAGGGAGAATTGCGTGATTGGCAAGTTACAAAAAAATCCTTAATATTCCCTATTGCTTGTGCACAAGGGAATTGAATAATATACATACGAAATGGTTGTAGATTATTATTATGGTAGTACATGTATGTATTTATTTTTGGATGATATTAAAAGAAATCATGACTTTTTCAACTTGACCATATTTAAGAGAAGGCATATATATATGTAGCTTAAATGTGAGATGTAATAATGTTAGCATATAAAGATATACCACATCAATAACTTCTGCACTACATATATGAATGTATATGGCTGCGTTCGTTAGTTCATCACGTACATGGTGTGCACATTTACTATACATGCATGTACGTCGCCGTCTTTGATCCTGTAGTTTTTTTTTTATAGTAGCAAAATACTTATTGCTGGTTTGGACGACGATATCCTATGTTGTTGGAAACTAGAACAAATAGAAGGTAAAATTAACAGCTATTAATAATATTCTTAATAATAGTTATTCATTAATGTTTTGGTTGTCTAGCTATTGTATAATTTTTTGAATATGTTAGCACACATTGTTTGCATAAAGTGCTACATTATAAATAGCTGTTACGAAATTTACCTGAATAATGAGGAGAATCATAGTCAAAGATAGAGTAACATAGTCCGTATCACAAGATATCATCGGAAACTCGAGGAGATTATATCATGTAAAAACAACGTCGCATATGGATATGGGAAGAGTCAAAATTAAGACCTCTAATCTCTCTCAAAAAGTCAAAATTTACTATTATGCAACAACTTGGTCAACATCAAGGCCTATTTGCCTTTGTGAGGAAGATCATATCAAGAATTATGATTCTTAATAATATTCACCGCGTTTTCTGTGTGGCTAGCTGACACACACTATAATACTAAACGGGTAATTCCTAATCAAGTAATTCCTGACCGACTGAGTAACCATTGACTAACCGAGTAACCCCTAATCAAGTAACCCTCGACGGAGTAACCGTTGACTGACCGAATAATCCTAAATAAGAAAACTCCAACCACACGATGTGGCCAGTTACATATGAAACTTTGTGCTTAATATTATCTTCTAGTATATAAACTTGCATTGCCATCTGGTCCAATATCCCCAAATAAATCACCATAATACATACCAAAATATACTCATAATAAACTTCCAAAAAATTGATGAATTATTAAACAAGAAACCGAGATAATGTATGTAATTACGGAATATCAAGATACTGCATGATGAACAATAAAAGCAGCTTCCATATTTAAGCCAAAAAATACAATAAAATAAGAATGTGGCTTGTACGAAATATTATACTCGTAAGAAAAATGATGTATATATTCCTCTCTTTAGGCTACATAAAAGCAGCTTTCATATTTAAGTAAAAAATATTACATTGAGTCATTGATGTATGTGTGGTTTTATCATACTCTGTACATTTTTTAAATTAATTCCAATTTAGAAATAATAATTAAGTGTTACATATATCATTAATTACTCTATATATAGACTAGTCCGTAGTTGTATAAGTATTTAACCAAAACTAAAACCCTAATCTTTCCACCCAACAAACATGTCATCATCAACCATGTCCGATTCTCAAAACTCAGAGTCAAAAATTGTTAAAGATGATGAAAAGCAGCCGGAAGATCCAAAAACTCAAAAGAAAAAGTTCTTTTGATGCCCTGCTAGATATAAAATTAAGCGAGGACGACAACGATAACGATGACAATCTTGACGACGACGAGACGGACTGCGGGCTTTGCTTGTTAATCAAAGCAGGCGGGTGCAAGAAAGAAGCGACTCCTTATTTCAATTGTATAAAAGCGGCCAAAAGTGAGGAAGATGTAGAAAAGTGCATGGAGTTTGAAGAGAATTTGTGCAATTGCATGCTAACTAAACCAGCTTATTACGTACCTCTTGTTAAAGCACTCCATGCTATGGCAATGCGTAATATTTGAAATTTTAAGTAGTCTTATTTACCTGAAGTAATACTCCTTTCGTCACTTTTTTTTTTTATTTTTACACGTGAAATCTTTTTGTGAGAGAAAAATTGACAAAATATTAAAAAATCATGAAGAAGTGATCAAGGAATATTCTTTTTTTTTTTATTATTATTATTTTTTATTTTCTTTTAACTAATAATGAGATCCTTGTTTTATTTTTAATTTAAGTAGAGGTTAATTCGGACAGAATTCTTAGCCCCGTTTGGGTATTTGAACGACGGAGTCATATTAAAACATTATTTGTCTAAATAATATTTATGAATTTCTTTTCTTGTCTTTGATAAGTTATTATTAATTCCAATTATATTGGCACACTTTCATGTCAGAAGAACATAAACCGTTGCTAGAAGTTTGAAACTAAATTTATTATATGAATTTAGTGTGATACTGTGATGTATTATTCTATTAGTATTATTTTTTGCATAATTAGAGTCAAGTATTAATTAATTGTTTTACAGTACCATAAATTATTAACTTCAACAAACTATTACTTGTACGATAAAATTTATGATCAATGATATTATATTGTTAATACAGTAAACCATAGATGTACAACACGTAATTAACTCGAAATCCTGGTCATAGGCCAGAATATGAATTGCTTGGTCTAATGCAAAGTCTACAATACAATTAGAGAAGATTACTTGGTCTAATCACTCCCTTTGTTTCATTACGAGTATTTCGACTTTCACGCTAATCAATGCACGATTTTAACATATATATGAAGCTAAGCTTGTCATATACTTTGACTAGCCTTAGACATAACTCACCAAAGCCCACATGAGTTGTAGTCTCAGCACTCAGGTGGCCTTATAAATACAGGCATGTTGTTGGCAAGAGTTGTACAGTTTGTATGAACCAAGCTGCTTCAAAACACATGTATGTAAATTGTGTAGCCCAAGCCCATTTGATTGGCACAATGCAACCAAGTTGGTTCTGTGCATTTGCAGCACTTGTCGCCAATTGTCGGCCCAGAAATACTGTAAGGTGCAGCTCTTAATAATCCACGCATCATTCAATAGGTTATGGTCCACTTGGTTTATTTTACCATAGCTCAGAGTCTCAGACCAAGTACCCACCAAGTGTTCCTCATTTAACTATCTTGCTTAGTTGTATTGAGTGGGTAGCTAGATTTGTACGCAGTTTAGTAATTAGTATATGAAATAGAGAGTATTAAACAAGGGCAATTTGTTTATTAGGATGGATAAAAATGGGGCAATTTTTAGGACTAGGGATTGAGACGATTTTTTTTAGGTATGTGTTCAATCCTTTTTTTTTTTTTCAAAGAGTCGAATAGATTTAAATAAAGTGACAAATGTACATATATTGTAGGTAAAATAGGTAAGGTTATAAGCTTGTCACGATCTTATAAAACAAAAGTATTATGATTTAAAAAAAAAAAAAAAAAAATCGGAGGTAATATTTGACTATAGGTGCATGCCAATAATTTGTTTTGAATCAATGTTGCATTATCATTTAGAAAAGGACAACTTATGATTTTATGAGGGCAGGACAAGGTGCTACCAAAGCAATTATGAGGACAACAAAGGTACTGCTTATTTATTTATGTACTCAGCTGCAGCTTTCTGGTAACAGTTTTGTTGCTTTCAAAACATATACTCGTACTATACTATGGGCTATTAAATTTCCACCAAATTCTCAAAAAATAGGCACATTTTTAGAATTTAAAGCTGCCCTGTTTTTTTTTTTTTTTTTAACACCAAACAATCAGATTATATTAAGAAGAAATGGCCTCTAAGTCAGACTATGATTATCACTAGGATACTCTTCAAGCCGTACTCTCACATTCTCAAAGTTCCTGTTTAGTTTAGCAAAAGAGTGGGCTACATTTATTTCCCCCTCTTTTAAAAAAAGTAAAGGAAACAAAGGCACACAGAGCAGCCATACTACGGATATCTTTCCGTATATGCCCGAATTCAGATGGATGACACACTCCCTGCTTCAAGTGACTATGGAGCTTACTATTATCAGTTTCAAGAATGAAGTTCCGAAAGCCTGCATCATATGAGATCATGAGGGAATGTCAGCATCGCAAGAGCTTCACCAACCTCAACTGTCATCACTAGACCAAGCTGCACACACGTTGCAACATCACCAGTAGCATCTCTAGTAACCCCTCAAAACCCATTCTCTCATTCTTAAAAAAAAAAAAAAAAAAAAGCAACATCAGAATTAATTTTATTCACGCCTTCAGGGGAGTGTGCTGCCAAAATAACAAAGAAGACTTCGATAAATTTACAGACAAATATTCTAACTAAACAATAAATTAGTAGGAACAAAAAACAGGCAAAATTTCCACTCATTCTAGACTTAGCTATTATGCCTTTTTAGAAGAGCTATTATGCCTTTTTAGAAGATAATTATCAATTAATAATTCACTTTGGGGCCTACTATTGATTTGAATTTGAATTGAAGTTGATATAAAGTTTTGATTTGAATCCAATGAATATTATCTTGCTTGTGAATGCAAACATTGACTTTAAAAAAAGGAGCATTGCAACCCCGGCAAATGAACACAAAAGTCTTGCGCATGCTACAATGACTCAATGAATTAACAACTGGAATCTGTTGCAGCGCAAACACGGGTTTTTCAAATCGAACCCGGATTCTACACTAAAATGAGCCGAACTAAACTACTAGAATTCAAGGCACAACCTAACAAACAAATCAATAGCACCAATACATTGTGTTAAAACAGAAAAAAAATTAACATGTTTAAGAAAACTAAACTGGTTGACAGCAGCCAGCAGGGTGTCTACTCTCTTACAGTCTTACCCAGCTGGGGAAGGGAGACGAGTCGGATCTGCTGAGGAAGGGATATCAGGCCCCACCCGACAACCCTCAAGCATAAAGACGATATCTCCCATTAACGGTCTATCACTTGGGTCGACTGCAGTGCAGAGGAGACCAATTTTGATACCAAGTAAAAACTCCTCCCACTCGGATGATTCCGGGTCAAGTTCGAGATAACCCAGGGCTAGTAACTCGGAAATTTGACCCTTTTGCAGCTGTTTCTTGACCCATTTCACAATATCCTCATCCTGCTCAAACATAATTGGCTTTTTCCCAGTCAAATTTCTAACAAAACAATCCCAAAACTATACACATCCCCTTCTTTGGTAACTTGACCTGTTGACATTACTTCCGGGGCTACATAACCAAGTGTTCCAATTGATGGAGTTGATGTCGAGGCTTCAATTGGTGTTGCAAATGTCAGCCTGTCTAGTCCAAATTCTGACAAATGTGCTTCGAAATCAGCATCAAATAGCACGTTCTGAGGCTTGATATCCCCATGAACCATTTCTGAGGTGTGCAAAAATGTGATCCCTCGAGCAATCCCAAGGGCAATCAAATGCCTCATCGGCCAATTTAGAACATGCCCATCATGGTGTGATGCTTCTTGAAGAAGAGTAGCCAAGTTACCATTAGGCATGTAGTCGTAAACTAGGAGTCTTATATCTGGTGGACCTGCATAATACCCCCTTAAAACAGTGAGGTTCCTGTGCTTCACTTTCCCGAGCATCTCAGCCTCCTTCTTGAAGACTCGATTTTCAAGGAGTCCATCAGGTAATCTTCGGATAGCCAGGACCATTCCGTCATTAAATGAGGCCTTGAATACCATCCCATACTTTCCTCTGCTTAGAACATTTTCCTCATCAAATTGCCTTGTTGCCTCTAAGGCTTCAGGCAATGTTATCTTGTTATTGAACATGACTAGCTTTGGGACACCACTTTCACTGCTGCTTCTACTTTTAGAGCTTCTTCTCGGTGTGCTAGGTTTCTTCTCTCCCCAGGTTGCCTTTTCTTTGAGCTTCTTGCGCCAACGAAGGAGGCTTATAACGTAGCCACAACAACATAGTGTTAGGACGAGAACCCCAGCTAGAGCTACAGCAATAAGCAATATCGACCTTTTTTTCTTTCCCACAGATGGACACGCATTCTTCAATGGAGACCCACATAGGTTGCTGTTGTTTGCAAATAATGAGGGATCATTGAAGTGAGTACCTAGGGTTTTCGGGATTTCTCCTTCAAGATGATTAGAAGACAAATTTAAATATAGCAAGGTGGGAATATGGGTGATATTTTCTGGAATGGAGCCACTCAAATTGTTTGATGAGAGGTCCAGCGTTCTAAGGTGTAGCAAATTTGATAATGAACTTGGTATGGAACCTGATAAATGATTCGAATCCAAGGCCAAATACTGCAAATTAGAGGAATTGAAAATCTCATCCTGAATACTACCATTCAAATTATTATGACCCAAATTAAGTACCTTCAACTGAGATAACCTTGACAAAGAATTCGGAATATTGCCCGCTAAATGATTCCAGCAAGTTCAAGCACTTCTAACTCTGAACCAATTGCCAAGCTGTGGTGGAATGTTCCCTGATAATCGATTCTCCGATAGAGAAAGGACATCCAAGGACCGGAGGAAGCCAAAAGTTGCCGGAATATCACCAGAGAGTGAATTAGAGCTAAGATTCAAGTATCTCAAACCAGCCAAAACTACTAAATCCCTCAATACTATTCCCCTGTAAAACTATTCTCCTGTAATGCAACAACCTCCAAATTAGGCAGCCCAAATAACTCAGCAGGCAAATTCTCAGAAATATTCTGCTTGCTCAAATCTAAAACTCTTAGCATCATCAAACTCCCAATGCTAGCCGGAATCGGACCCGAAAACCCACAATGACTCATATTCAAGACCATTTAAATTCTTCATATCCCCAATTCTCACAGGAATCTGCCCAGAAAATTTATTAAAAACTAAGGTTCAAAGAAGTCAAATTACTGAGTTGAAGCACTTCATCTTGGACCACTCCAGTCAACTCATTTTCACTCAAATTCAATACTTCCAAACTCTGAATGCTACCCACATCAATATCAATTGAACCCACAAATCTGTTCCTCCCTAATGACAAAACCCTCAATTTATTCAAATTTTCGAAAAACCCGAGGAATTTCCCAGAAAATTGATTTCCTTCAAGATCAAGAACCCTCAACACCCTACATTGTCCTAATTGACCAGGAATTTGGCCAGTTAGAGAATTATTAGCCACTCTAAGCTCCTCTAATCTCGTCAAATTCCCAAAGTTCGCGATAAGTGAACCCGTGAAGAGGTTTCCAGAAAGATCTAAAATCCTCAACGTTGGGATATCCGCCACCCAACTCGGAAACTCGCCAACAATGCGATTCCGTGAACATCTAGAATCTCCAAACTACCCTTAAAAGTACAGCCTAAACCCGGCTTTTGCGACACTGTGAGCGCATTGTTGCTCAGAAAAACAAATCGAAGCGACCTAGGGCTTGATACATTACAGAACACAGAGGCAGGGACCATACCAGAGAGATTATTAGAGGAGAGAGAAAGTACCTCCAGCAACGGCATTGCTCCAATCGTCGCCGGAACATTGCCGGAGATGAAATTGTTCTCTGCCGAGATATGAACAAGCGAGGTACAGCTGAGGATCGCCGAAGCAGCGTTCCCACGAGAAGATTCGAGACGAGCCACAAGTACTGCAGCCACTGAAGCCCACCAATGCTCGCCGGAATCTCACCGGAAAACCTATTTGACGACAGATTGATCAGCCTGAGCTGCGACCCCTTTGAGAAATTCCCGGGATTTGTCCGGAGAATCCGTTGTAAGAAAGGTCCAGCACTCGGACACTATCAGAAATTCCGCCGGGGATTCTGCCCGACAGGTTGTTACCGGAGAGATAACAACCTGAATATTCTTCATCTCGAGAATCCCCGGCGGAACATCTCCGGAAAGGGTATTATTATGAAGGTAAAGAGCACGAAGCAGAGGCAAAGACGAAAGCGAACCGGGAATCGACCCATGAAAATTATTAGAGTGCAGGCTCAACCCCTGCAACTGCTTTAAATTCCCAAGCTCCGCGATATTTCGCCGGAGAGCTGAAGCCGTGGAAGACGGAGGTCCTGAACTTTGCTAAAAGAACAGGTAACACCACGCCAGTCACAGGGAGCAAGTGACGTGGACGCATCCCAGCCGTCTAAAGCGCCAAGTGGGTCATTGAGATTGTTCTTAAAGGCTAGCAGTGAGTCAACCTCCGTCACCGGAGTCGAAACGGCGGAGGAAATGAAGGTGGTGAACAAGAGGAAGACAAGAAAAATAGCCGTTGCCATTAAAAAAGTGGGAAGAAGAAAGTGGGAATAATAAAAATTAGATATAAGAAGGAAGAAGAAGAAGATTGAAGATGTTCATAGTTTATTTGTTTTTGTTTATGTTTTGGAGAACGCAATTAAGGGCAAGACTTCAGACGTTTAGAGTGGAGTAGTGGAGTGTCAAGTGTGAAGTGTGGTTTTTTATTTGGTAAAGAAATCAAGTATGTGCAGTAGCGTAGACGGACTGTCGCAATCTATTTCCCAATAATGTTCCGTATGATTCATTATTATTATACCGTTGTTATACGGAGTACTTTGTACGTAGTATCAATTATTTTACTCCGTATCTATAGAATCAAACAAGTTTTAGTGTGGTTGGTTCGGATTTATCTATTGTGAGGTTACAAAATCAAATTTTGCTGTTTTGATTAGGAGCGGGTTCAATGAGCAGTTTTGCCTTCAAGCCGCTAATTTGAAAACATTGCTTTGAGCTGCGTATTGAAAGAGAGGGTAGCTGATTTGGACTTTATCATATTGCAAAGATAATTGCTAGCCATATCGTGTGGCCATTTAACACACGAGTAACCCTTGATCGATCGAGTAATCCCTGATCAAATCACTCTTGACCGAGTAACCCTTGACCGACTGAGTAACCCGTGACCAAGTAACCCTTGACTAACCGAGTAACCCTTGACCAACCGAGCAACCTCTAACTGGTCGAGTAACCTCTGGCCAACCGAGTAACCCATGACTGGCCGACTAATCTCTGACTGACCGAGTAACCCCGACCATTCTTTTAAAAAAAAGAAATATGGTTGGGCACCTAGGTTGCACAAGGGTACGAAACGGATATGGAAAAACGTATATATCAAAATAAGGGACATGAGTACGGGGTGTAAAATTCATATAATATATATTTTTTTTAAAAGAATTTAATTTGTCTTTCCGTCATCTCATTAGATCACAATCAGCTATATAGAAGAGATCCATATTATTTAACAATTGCTTTTTATCTTACTTTACTTAAATTTTCTCATTAAAAAAATTAAACAACCCATATCATAGTAGGATTCGGTCCGAGACGTATCGTCGTGTGTCCCACGAATGTCAGTGTCTGACACGGTGTCCGATATGAACACGATAGTTAGATGAAATGTCCATATATCCTAGCTGACCACACAATGTGGCCAGCTACTTGTTTTGAAATTTTGTGATCTTTAAAATCTCCCGTTCTATAACGAAAAAATACTGAGTAAAGTGAATCATTAATTCATTATCCATCATAGAGAAATAAATACGGATTTTTCACCATATATCCCTAATTTTTTTGTTTATTCATCATATACCCCTGAAAATTTTCAAATTCACCATATACCCCTAAGTTGTTACAAAAATTCACCATATACCCCTAATAACAGTAAGATGAGTGGAATTTGGTTAATTATGCATCGAAACCACCTTAGATCTCTCCCCCCATCCCCATTGATTTTGGGATGAGAAAAGAAAATTTGGGGTATTTTTTGGAATGGGAAAAAGGAATATAGGATGTTTAGGGGGTAAGGGAATGTATTTAGAGTGGTTTTGGGTCATAATTAACCCTAACGACTGACGAATTTAACAATCATTAGACATTTTGTGAAAACTTGAGGGTATATGATGAATTTAAAAAAGTTCAGGGGTATATGATGAATAAACAACAAACTTAAGGGTATATGGTGAAAAATCCGAATAAATAATGATACGGCGGTCGCTTCCAGGATGCAAACTCGGCTTCATTGCTCCAAGAGTAAGTACTAATTACTTTTTATAAATTAGGGTTTCTTCCCTAACTAACCCTAATGCATTCTTTATATCCAATTTATTATTATGAAATCCACCGTGGTGAATTTCTTCACTTCATATTCAATCAATTGATAATCAATGTCATTGGCTTAATTAGAGTTGACGATGAACAAATAATTCTCCAATTTAACTATACAGTTTTCGCATCAGTAGCTACCCTGTCAAAGGTTTGTCTTAAGCTTTACTACGTGATTTTATAACCTTTTTTAATAGCTTTTGAATAAAAAAATTACTGGTTGATTTTAATTTGAAATCAACTAATTATAATCTATGTATTTGGATTCCCCAATTAATTTTTGTTTGATTTTATTAAATTTGTTTTTCATTATGTTAATGTTAATTATACATGTCGTATGATTTTAATTAATTAAGAAAATATATTGTCATTTAAAACTTCTTTTTTAATATATATATATAAAAAGCCTAATTATTTTCAAGGATCATGATATGTTGCTAATGTAGCCTAATAATTTTTTATTTTATTTTTTGAAAGTAGTATACGATATGGAGTACGTACCTGGTTTATATACTTTTTACGTCTCAAATTTATTGACACATTTGAAATAGGCACGCAAATTAAGCAGTGAGGAGATGAAAAATCAATGGTGAGCCGTGAGCTCTATAGTGTGATCCTTTTAACTTATTATCTAAAGGGTTTAGGGCTATCTATTTCATTACTTCTTGTTTGATTTATTTGAGATTAAGGTTCTGATATATATTGTTGTTTTTTCCTATTTTTATCTTTGATTGTTATCTTATAGAGGATGAAGCGAAGGCTAATGAAGGATGATTCTACAAAGATAGATTACTTGAGTAATCTACATGACACAATTTTATGTCATATTTTATCTTTCCTTCCAAGAAAGTTTGCTATGTTATTGTCACGAAGATGGAAGTATCTATGGACCCAAGTCCTGCACTTGATTTTACTGATATGATAACGCGTAATGTAGATGATATGAGTGAAGAGGAGTATACTAATTGCATGAATTTTATGAGTAAAATTCTACTTGAAAATAATGTATCATATCTACGACATTTTTGTTGCTTCTTCAATTTCCACCTAAACCCCAACTCGGAATCATGGATGGATGCTATCAAATGGCGCAACATCTGTGAGCTCGATATGAACTTGTGTGGAGGTGATCCTGTGTTTTTGCCTAGAGAATTTCTTTATGGACAAACACTCAAGGTTTTAAAACTCGGCAACTTTTATCTTGAGGACACACAAAATCCTTTTTATCTATCCGATCTTGTGGATAGTGTGGGGTTTCCAGGAGATCAATTTCTCAAGAGGTTACTTGTAGGTTGCCCTGTACTTAAAGAGCTTGTTGTTCGAGAGGGTTGTGGTTTCGACGACACTATTTACATCGAGTCTTTGACCCTGAAGTCGTTAGAAATAATACAGGCTATTCTACATGTGGAGCAGGTGATTTATGCATTAGTGTTAAAGCACCAAACCTTAAGGTGCATTACAATCTTTCAAAGAATACAGACATTTTGTGACTTTGATGATGTAACGTTGCTAAGTAAGGCAAAGTTTTGTCAAGATGGTTGTTTTCCAGTTGTGACAACTCAACAATCAGCAAAACTTAAGGTAATGTCATCCATCCTCTTGCACTGCTTTGGCAAATTTTACTTGATCGACTTTTCGAGTTGCTTATCATAGACTATAGTTGTGTGATTAACAAAATTGTTTATTTTCTTGTAGAATAAGCTACCAATCTTACAGAACTTGACCCATTTAGAGCTTGAGCTCGAAAATTGGTACGAGTTACTAAAATGTGCTCCTAAGTTGAAGTCATTATGTTTTAGGGAGGTAATGAAGCTCATTATTGTTCTATTCTTCTCCTTCTTCTTAAAATTTAGTGTTTAATTTGATAGTTTTTGAGATATCAAATTGGTAGCTTATATTTGGAAAGCTGCAACAACCTTGAAGGAGATGATAATTAAGTTGAATTATATGATGAGCTCAGAACAAGAGAAAGCTGTTTATCAAATATTATTGAATCTTCCAAGATCCTCTCTAATTTGCCAAGTCAAGGTTAAATATTCAGACGACGATGATCCGTAGTCTAGTACAAATTGATTTATTGATCATACGTTCTCTCTGTAGTCTAGTACAAATTGATTTATTGATGAGAATTTGATCGTTATTTTTGTCAAATATCGGTTGTTCGTATACAATCATATCATCTAGATTAATGTAGTAGAATTAGAAGTGCTAGCTAGAGATATATTCAAGCAGAAAATACCAGTTTATCAATATGATAAACATAATTTGTTTATCAAATGTCAAAATTGTAAATAAATAGAAAACTTTTTATTAAATATGGGTCCCACTGTTGTTGATATATTTACGAAAATGACATGCTAACTGGACATTTATGTTGTTTTATTTACCATTTTGTCATTTAATTATCAAATTGATTAAGTGGAGTTTCCTCATATTCCAAGGCAAATTTCTTATTTCGGGGCTTCATCAGCTCGTGACAGTAATTGAGAACCTAGAGGACCACTGGACCAATTTCATACTTTCATCAGCCTCTATTATGGATTTTAGAATTGCATGCAAAAAAGTTTAGTATTTTAACTTGACCATTAAACATTAACTTAAAATTATTGAATTTATTATAAGCTTTTGCACACCATACTTTGACTAAACATTTTGCTTTATTTTAATTTAGGGTAAAGGTGATGTCAAATGTAGTAAAGATTTATTAGCCAGGTGACATAATAGAGCATCTGTTCTCAATAATCTTATAGATTATTTTAACAAGTCCTTAATTATGTACGTAGTACTTCACGGGAAAAAACTTGTAACTCACTTTATGTTGAACATAACGATGTTAAATTTAACATAGCGACTGGCAAGGACGAAATAATAACAAAACCATGAATCGGTAAATGAAGGGAGATGCAAGAGACAGAGATGAAGATGGTGGGAAAATAAGGGAGAAATTTTGAAAATCACTTTATAAAAGAGAGTGAGTTACAGCGTGAAAAGCAGAAACCAGCCATAAAACAAAGTCAATGTACGGAATCTTGACTTTTTCACCGGAAAAGTGACACAAGATGCTGTTTTTTATATTTTTGTTAAATCAAGGTACTATTTGACAAAAAAAAATTCAATACACAAACTTGACAAAAAACAAGGTAGTTTTTGACAATTTTCCCTTGTTGGTATGATGGATGATATCAATGGTGGCCTCGTGGTTGACTACTTGGTGACCTTGTACTTCTGGAAAATAGGAAAAAAATCAAGTTAAAACCCCAATGATTTAAATGAGTGCGTAAATTATACAAAAGTAACAAAGATGTACAAACCTTGATCTTCTTTAATAGATTTCGGGCATATTCATTGTTGACAAAATGATCTCGGACAGGCTGATAGAAATATGAATGAAGATGTTTAAAACTCTATTGTACTTAACCAATTAAAACAAATGGATTTCTGCAAGATCAAAAATATACCTGCAGAATTTTGTTCAGTGACTTTGTTAATGCAGATTTCAAGTCCTTAGGGTGCAATGCCTCTGCTTCATAATCAGCAACTATTTCTTCAAAGGTAAGGTATGTTCTAATATAGACAGTAGAATGGCAAAGGTAAGTCAAATATAAGAATAGCAAAGTATTTCATAATCAAGACCCAGTAATGGTGCAGGGCTTACTTAGGTCCACCATATGCAGCTTCGCGGTCAATAGTAAATTCCTTGAACCATGGCAATACAATGTATTTCACATATTCTAAACATGGATTTTTCTCAACTATCTTTGGTGGACAGTAAGCTTTCTTAATCTTCAAATTAACATCAGCCTAAGAAATACAGACAAAAATACAATGCTGATCAATAAAAAGTGCTTTTCTTTTGACTATTTATCAGTCAATTTACAGATCAAAGATCTCTCTAGTATCATACCTCCGAATCATCCATAAAAATCGCAGATGACGCATCAGACTTTGACATCTTTTCTTGCCCTTGGAGCAAGCCTGGAAGCATATCTGTGAGCCACCATCAAACAAACTAAAATAAGTCATCAGCGCAACCAATTTATGATCATATTTGATACAACCTAGCTGACATAACTTAAAAGAATACAAAGCAGAAATGCATACGGTGTGATAAAATGATAGGCTTATGCTTTCTTTTGATATCATCACAGTACTCCCGAGCAAGCACATTGACCTTGCGCTGGTCCATGCCGAGCTGGCAGATGTCCGCCTATTTACAAAATTGTATTTAAATATCACAGTAAAAAAAAATAGTTTTCCATATAAAGCAATGAACAAAAGGAATGTTAAGAAGGGCAATTCTTATCATAATAACAAAACAAATATAGAAAAATAGGTAAATAATTGTCAACATGAATTTAACATTTTAACTACATGCAAAAGACAGGGAAAGAACTCAACTATCACAAAAATAACAAACAATTCAACTCTTAATTACAAAGCCTGGTGCCAAGACAAATTACAGGTGCAGAGTTACTAAAGTTGTACTCATTATGCCAACAACATATCAGCCAGCTATAACGCAAACACGGCCTAAACAAAAATAGTTGACAAGGATGTCAGCGGAAAGAAAGAGCATAAACCAAGCAACAGGCCACCAGGTTATAAAATGGTCACTGCATAAGCTAAACATATGACAAAGAGGTTCATTGTTAATAATATTGCAAAATAACATCTATTGAGCACCCTGAATTTGAAAAGAGCAATGAAGGAAAGCGAATCTTGTAGCATATACGAGTATGATCAACTCAGACAAGCATCATCTTCACATGATCACAATTTCTCAAAACATACGCTTATTATCCTACCTTGTATTTGAGTGTTAGTGTGTGCACAAGTTCTTTTAACTCCACTCCCTATAGTGGACTTTAAGGCAGAATATATATGGTACAATTTCAAGAGCTTTGTACATATTACATTAACTTAGCTCCAATTAATATCCTACTTAACAGTACAACTGAAAAAAGTGAGTGAATACTCTTAACAACATAATATAGTGTACCTTCAGGAAAAAGATATCAGCGCATTGCATGCATGGATAAAATATCTGAGCGCCAGTTAAATCTTCTGGGTCTTCACGACCCATAATTTGACAGCACCTACAAGCAAAAGTTGCATGGTCCATCCATAAGCTTAATTACGAGAATGAACTTGATAAAAACTAAATCTTATGGAAACCCCAATCACCTCTGGAGCCTTGGCAGCTTGTTCTTGGCAGCTATATCCATCACAAGAGGCCAGTACTCGTGTGCACGTTCATTGATTTCTTTGGAGGCCCACAAAAACTCAACCTTTCCTGAATCAATATCCATTCCAGCAGCCTTCCAGACTTCAATGAAATAGTTCCCAACATCTTGTATTTTCTTAATATCACCACCCATTTTATTATTAAGTTGGGCAAACCAGTCTGCAATCCACATTCTTACTCTACAACCGGCAGATAATAACTTGTTCACGTTTATTATCTTCATAGCCCCCTGGACATAACAATGGTAACAAGACCAGAAATCCAACATTAGCATAATTCACAATCACAAACCTTGATAGCTCACTAGCCCAACTATAAAGGTAAGGTTAGAAAACACTACAGGCCGGTCACACAATATTACATCAAGTGAATGTGTAGATTGAACATAATGAACAACACCAATACTAAACACAACACACAAGGCCAGTAAATGAACAAAACCCTCGGTAATCACATCATTACTGCAGGGGATGGAACCAATTTTCATGTACCCTCCCAACCTAAAGTAGGACCTCCCAGACCAATGTTCACACCTTCCAGGCAGATTGTGGAGCACCCTCACTACTCAGACCGGCCAGAGCAGAAGGAGCAAACCTCCCATGATTATCGGCCAGATGATGTTATCCTGCTTTGAAACTGGAGGCCACAATCTCACACCTCTCTCTAAAACATCATTTTAACTATAGCTGTTTAGCATCATCGGAGGGGTTCCCTCGACTATAACCTCTGAGGTAGCCAACATTTGTTGCCAGGGACAGGGATCAACCTCGACAAGCACCTCCATATTCTATACTGGAACAATTACTAACAACTAGCTTGTTCGCGTGTATTGTAAAGAATGCCTATGTTAATCAACTAGGTAAATTTTTTAGACCTTGTAACTAAACTCTTAGAGATTTCAACTCAAAAATACAACTCCAACTTAACTAACGTCCCCTTGCAAATTATAATTCGATAGCTTGCCATTGTTATTTTGAAATGTTATTATCAATCTATCAAATTGGCAGCATAAGACAGCACAACCACTCTATGTATTAAATGTAGTCTATGTTATTCTTACTCCTCATTTCACCCCTTATGTACCCGTGTTACATCCTCGACACTCCAACACTAGTCTTAACACTTGAACACGTACCTGTACCCGTACCCACATCCGATATAAATCACCATTCATATAACATAAACTAATCCATTTAAACCCCACCCCAACACATACACAGTAATTCCCAGCTACAAAACAAAATAAAAACACTAAATTTGGAAAACAAAACAATAAAATTAGAATCAAACCTGGGCAATATGCATATGACCAGAAGGTTCAAACCCATCATAGCAAATAGGCTCAGGTTTCTTCGAAAGCAGCAACATCAGCTCAGATTCTTGAATACATTCTTCCCCAACACTCTTAATGATCTCAAAATCGTTCCTCCAATGTCATCCTATTTCATCCAAATCAAGAAAACCCCATTAAAATGAATTCAAATGAAGAGAGAGAAGATGAAGCAAAAGTACAGTGGTTTACCCGGTGGCAGAGGATGGTTCTGCGGCGGCGGTGGTAATGGAGAGAGAGTCGAGCTTCTCCTCCGGCGGACATGGTTGCTCCTGAGCTTTGTCGACCTCCATTGAAGTTGGTGAGTGAAGCGAGGAGAGAGAAAGATGAATTAGGGTTGTCGAAATTCAGAAGTTTTACTTGTTTAATTGTATTTTTTTGGGGAAAAATTGGGGAAATTAAGGGATTATTTATATATGAGGATTAGAAGAGATCTTGATCGTTCGTTTTTTTAATCGATGGTTGTCATCAGATGGGATTTTTTATGTGAAAGTAAGATGTAAAAAAAGTCAAATTGGTACTAAGATTTTTAGTTAGGAGGAAAAAAAAACACAATTAGGGATAATCTAATAATGAAGGATGGTTTATATTATATTTGATGATATACGGAAAGATAGTTTATATTTTGATACCTGTTCTTTTTCTTATGTTAAGCGTAATTGTAATACTGTTGCCCATATTGCTGCAAGAAGGGACACTGGTTGTAATGTGGAACATGTTACTTTGAGTTCCTTTCCCCAAAGCTTCACCACTTGACGGAATTGGAAATAACTTAATAACACAGGCAACTATATTTCCATCAAAAAAAAATGAAGGATGGTTCTCTCCAAAATAAATAAATAAATAAATAATGAAGGATGGAGGTCTTAGAAACAGCTCATATCTATTTAACTTCATGGTCATAATTATGAATTGAGCACTATGTTCATTTTGTTCTTATAAATGTTCATTTTTTACGATGAAATGCGACTAATAAAAATTTGAATAAGAGCCTTAACAACCTTCCAAAAGTTGAATAGAAAATTTGGGATAAATCAGAATTTGATTGATGGTTATTCAATAATTATTATTGTTCAAATTTATTTAACTTAACATTGATAATTTTGAATTTTTTATTAACCCTTGTGTTTATTATGTTTTGTATAATGTTCATTTTTGGCACATAGATGAACATGCACAACCTTCTAAACAACCTATCCCTTTTTACTCTTTGAATTTTTTATTGATCCAATTTACTCCTCAATTTTGTTTAACTTCCTAAGCTTAATATTGTCTTGTTTTCATGAACCTTTTATGGCTTTCTTTTTTTTTTTTTTTATTATTATTATTATATCAAATTTATATATATCCTTTAAAGTAGGGATAATTTAATGGAAAAGAAATCTAAACATAAATACTTTATCTATTTCATTAGAAGCATCACTTTTTAACTAAGGAACTTTCAAATCAAATTTATCATTTCTTTAGTTTTAGTTAATAAATTATCTTTATCTTTCTCATATTACACGGGTCCTCTTTTTTTTCCCTCTCAATCTCTTTGCATCTCCAAAAACGACCTAAAAATCCGTGTTTTTAAAAGTGATATATCTAAAACATAAATGTTGATTATTGACCCTAAAATAATTAAAAATACAAACTCCAATGATGATGACACTTATAATGGTTGTCAAGGAATTACTAACCTTTTTTTTTTCAAAAGAACTCAAATATGTGTTTCATGCACATTAACATGAGGTCACATGCGGGGCTTAGCCCCTTGTTTGCATCAAAAAAAAAAAAACAACAACTGTGAGGTCACATGCCAAATTAATATATAATCATTGAACACAATTGCTAATTATCAACAACGTAAAAAATAAAAAAATAATAAATAAATAAATAAAGTGCTAATTTCTCATTTCACGATACTACTTAATTATTTCAAGCAATAATATCTTCAATTTTCAGTATGTAAAAGTTATATAAAAATTTGATAATATGAAATGATAATTTAAAGCAAATCTAATAAGATTTTGCATTATATTTAAGTTTACCATAAATAATTAAATTAGTCAAACTGGAGTATATGAATAGTGTATAAGGCCCTGTCATTTCACCTTACAAAAATAATATTCAGCAAAAATAATTTTAGTTCAGTAAAAATAATTTCAGTTCAGCAAAAATAAGTTCAGTTTAGATTAGATAAGTTAAGTTCAGTAAAGATCAGTAACTTTAAAGAAGAAATATAACAGAAAATAAGTAACAAATAATTTCAGTTCAGTAAAATTAGTAAAAAATAATTCAGTTCAATAAAAATAATTTCAGTTCAGTAAAATTAATTTCAATTAAGTAAAAATAATTTCAATTCAGCAAAAATAAGGTGAAGTGAACGGGGCCTAAGTAAAAGAATTACATATCAAAAACACAAAAAGTAATGTGTATCAGTTTGGATTTTCTACCAAAAATTAAGTACAATTTACATATGTCCAAAATCTTGAATTGATCCACATCACTGTGATTCGATATTACTTCCATAATTTCATTTTAATCTAATATTAAGTCTTGAAATCACTTAAATCCTTACTTCCAATAAAAATTTATAATAAATTCTTCTTACCAAAAAAAAAAAGCGTGATCAAGAAGTTTAGAGAAAAATGGTGAGACCAAAGATGCAGTTGGAGAAGTTGAATGGGGAGCTATCAAGAGAACAATACTACTTGCAGAATAAATCAATCGTGGAAAAGAAAGTTGAAGAAATGAGTTTTCTTACTGAAACTGATGTTTTTTTCCTTGGAGTTTCTCCTACCGGCATCCCTAGTCTTCATACGGGAAAAAATAGGCAAGCAAATCTTTATCTATTTGCATTGTATGTATCATTTCATTCATAATATATATTAACATTTAATACTTAAAATATAGTGAGATACAATTTGATATGAATTGAAGATTGAAACAATAGAACATCAATAGATATATATATATATATATATATATATATATATATAATATATATATATATATATATATATATATATATATATATATATATATATATATATATATATATATATATTTTAAAATGGTCACCATGCGCGTTCTTAAAATCCAAAAATATATGTAAGATCTTAATTGATGTGGAGAGTAATCGTGTAATTGGTGCACTGTTAAAAAGACCAATAGTTATAAGTCTTAAAAGGATAGATCAACAACACCGGTGATGTAAGGAAGAACAATTAAACAAACGCGAGATGTTACAAGCGTCCAACTAGGGTTTTATTTTGTTATTTTACACATACTTTTATAAATATACATTTGTTATTCTTTTTTTATTATTTTTTTTTGACAACATACATTTGTTATTCAACTACGCATAAAGTATTTTATTTTATTGAGGAAAGTCTTAGAATTTGAATAGTTCTTGGAATTAAAGTCGTTCATCAATTTAAATTTATGAAATACGCTATATATTTGATTTAGATGCAATCAATTTTTAATTTTTTTTTGTATCATATCATAAAATTTATCACGGTTACATACTTAAAAAATATTCATATAATTGTGGATTATCGAAACAATAATAAAATGATTTGATATTTATTTTTGGAAGCCATGAATGTTCTTAAATTTCGATTTTATAAGATTTAATTAAATGATGAGTAAACATGTAGCAGGCGCGCTATGAGAAACACCGGTACTTAAAAAAACATACATGAAAAAATAAAAGGAAAATTAGCCAGATTATTACAATTTAAGCTTTTAGGAGATTAGTTTTGTTCCTTATTTGCCTTTAAGAATATTATAGCTTAATTAACACAACAAGCAAGATTTATATCCAAAGACATTCAACTAAGCAAAAAGTTGGTAATTTTTCTTATAAAGAAAAGTCTCGTGAATTCGGATAGTTCTTTGAATGATAGCCGTTCATTTTGCAATTAGAAAATATATTTTATTTACATGCAAAATTTATTGAATTCTATTTGAATCTACGACGTATTAATAGAACAAATTCTTCTCTATACCCTTTGTATTACAATAACTTTTATTCTAGTCTTTGAATTTCAGTAATTTTGTGAATATGATGAGGTTTTCTATGATTCCTTATGGTGATAGAGAAAAGAGGTTAGTGTTTTACTTTGTAATTCCTCTATATCTTTTGTTTTACATCTTTCCATTAATTTGTTATACACTTACGTAAATTTGTTTATTATACTTTTCAGGAGACTTGACAACCTTCAGGTAAATATCTAAATTTCATTGATGAATAAGCCCAAATGATAATTTAACTTCTATTTACGATGTTATTGTACAATTAATTTATCAAGAATTTTTATTTACTTTTCTAATTAAGATGATTTAATTCACCTTTTTTTTTGTTATAGGTAAGTAAATAATAACTGGTTTTCTTTTTCTTTAAGCTTTATGAGAGCATTATATATTATTATTATATGTTATTTTTTCATTTGTGGTAATTAGACAATCAAGACTACTTATCAAAAAGAAGGATACACTGTAGATGTACAAACCCTTTCTGAGGCATGGTATGATTCTTTGTCCTAGATTCAAATGATACACTTCATACTTTATACTTCTCTTTTTCTACGACGTTACAATGCATGACTGCAGTCTTGAGAGAAGAGTTTCCTACTTTCTTGTGTACTTATTCTTTTTAAACAAATAAAAAGCGTAATGCAAGCACTCATGCAAATGTAGTATATTACTATTGTCATACCATATTCAAAGCCCATACATGTAAAAAGAATCAACAAAATTGGAGCATTGATTATTGTTGCTTCTCTCTTCCCCTTACTGTGAGCCTATCTTAGGGTTCGATTCTTGTTCATTAAGTACTTGTTTTCGTTGTCTCAAAAAAAAAGTACTTGTTTTCGGATAGATTGAAGAAGTGGACATTGCAGTAATAATTATATAACAAAACATTTAAAATTAAATTGTACGTGTATAAAGTGTTTTATAAGTTGGGGTTAAGAGGTAAATAGGGCCATTTTCCAATCTCCAACAAAATACCTTACCAAACAAAACACACACACAATTACATATTAATAGTAATTTCAGTTTTAGAGCACATACACAAACACACAAGAATATATATACTTGTATTAATTATTTATTTAATTTATATTGATGAGAGAGAAATTGATGATAATATATTGATGATAATATATAATTTTTTAATTAATTTCAGGAAAGTCAAGACAGTGGAGGTTAGTACATCTTCCTTTCTTGTTTAATTTACTTCTCTAATCTTTTAATCGATTAAATCTTGAGTTAACTTGATATATATATTTTGATGTCATGAAACAGGATTTGGGACAAAAATTAATTGAGAAAAAAAAAAGAAACTTGCTGATCTCAAACTAAAGAAGAGGTATTATATAGTTACTATGTGTATATATATTGTCAATTTATAAATTTATTCCAGTGTATACTACTTAAATCAAGCATATAATTAGTCAGAATTTTCAAAGATTTATTTGTTTTGAGTCAAAATTTAAATGCAGTTACTGGGAGAATCCAAAAACTGTGACTAGCATTGAAAAAAATTATGGAGATGAAACAAAGTTTACAGAAAACCCTTCAAGACATTCGCAAACGCAAGGTACGTATCTAAAAGTCACTCTTACCTTGTATGATCAAAACTACAAAACTTATGAATTGTTACGTACCCTCCTTTTGTCTTTTTAGGTTATTTTATATCTATACTTATAAGTATTTAAAAACTCTAACCAGAAAAACACATGTTCCCATCCCATTACACTTCTCTATCTTATTCTCTAACCCAAGTGCCACATGTCTTCTTACATTATTAATGTTTTTAAGTTTTTTGGTAACTCTTTCATTAAACTTACCTCATCTTCCATGCACACTTCATCTTCATCTCCCCTCTTCAATCCAACCTTTTCCTTTTCTCTCTTTAATTTTAGCCCCTCCACCTCCTTTATTTAAGCCTTATTTTCAATTAAAATTCCAACAATTTAATTTCTTTAATCATATATTCGATTACACATTATACCTGTAAATCTATAATGACTTATTGATATTTCTGATTAGGGGATTTTTATCCACCAAGCACCGTTTGACAAGTGGACCAACCAGGTTCCGCCACGCGTCCTCCACGGACCACTTAAGACACGCCACGTGTCCACCCATGCCAAATGGGACAACCGGCCATCAAGGCCCATTTCAGTCTAGAAGCCCGTTCGGCCCTAGGTTTACCTTAAACCTAGAGAGTTGCACGCTTCCCAAGGCTATAAATACTCGATTAATCCTCATTAATCAGGGGACCGAATACATTACGGAACACACTAATAACCGGCTGATCTCGCTAGCAAAGCAGATTACCTACATTAAATACTCTCACCTAGAGAGACCTTATTACTTTAATTTCTGTATTAATTACTCCTTAATCAGGTACTAACTTGACCGTTGGAGGCGGAGCTCTCAGGAGTCTCCGTTATTTTGCAGGTACAGGCGTCCGGTTCCAGTCTCGGAATTGTAACTCTCCCGCAGGACATCAGAAAACCCCGAAACATTTGGCGCCGTCTGTGGGGAGAGTACTTCAGAGATGGCATCCAAGTCTGTACCGACCCCAGAAGAGAGGCGTCCCCTAGACGACCCTCAAGTTCAGTCGGACCATGATACCGAAAGTGAATTTGAAGTTGAAACTCATACAGCTCCAGACGGGACCCTAAGGGCCCGCCGTACCCGTCATACTGAAATAAGGGAACGGGAGTATCTTCAAACAGGAAAGCGAGCCAGCAGGCGCACCGCTTGCTCGGCAACAGCCGACTGATGGGTCTGCTCCGATCACAAGGAACGAACTCATGACCTTCATGAGGGGATTCAAGGGAGAGATCCAAGAGTTGATCAACAAAAAACCGCCTGCTTCAGTCAAAGAGCAGGCGGCCAAAAAACCTTCCACTTCACTGAAGAGGAAGCCAGTTCAAGGGCGAGAGGCGACTCCCCATCCTAAATCTAAGAAGCGGGAGCCGTCTGCTCTTGATTTCACAAAACTCCGTTATCCTACGGGAAATAGGAAACCGGTTCGTCATATTCAGGCGGACGGGTCAAAGCAAACGTTCACAGATGCTCGGCACCTGCTAAGAGCAGAAGAGGAGTGACCGATTATCAGAGTCGGCTTCTACTTCAAATTTTCAGGACAGTTTGCGAAATGCCTCGATGAGGCCAACTCAGTCGTACCATGAGAGTCAGTCAGGCGGCACCTCCCGACAGTCTGGCTTTCATAGTGCGCAGGCGGTACCAAATTTGCCATTTGTGCCGCAACAACAATATTTTATGCAGCCACCTCCATTTGGTGGACCTGCAGCAAAAAACGTCCAACCTATGGACTGGCAGCTACGGCTGCTTAGACTTGGTGAACAGCCGTCGGCCTTCTCCAAGGAAATTACTGAAGCCGCTCAGCCGGCCAAAGTAAAAAATGTTTTAGTAGGCGCCTATGATGGCACTACTAACCCGGAAGACCATCTGATGGCATTCACCAACCTGATGTACCTTCAAGGGTTGGATGATCCCACTTGGTGCAAGTGTTTCCCAGCAACTCTCAAGGGAATTGCACAGCAATGGTTCGGCAACCTGCCGACTGGTTGTGTAAACAGTTTCAGGACGCTTGCTTACTTATTTGCCTCCAACTTTGCAATGAACATCCCTGCGAAGAAAACGACCCTTGATTTGGGAACAATTCAGCAGGGTGAAAAGGAGGGGCTTCGTTCCTACATCAGGCGGTTCAACCTGATGAGAATACAGATTCAAGGGTTACCGGATGAGGTAGCTTATACTGACTTTTTTAGAGGTCTCAAAGACGGGTCTACCTTCAAATTTGATTTAGTTCGAAAAAGGGTGGCGACTCTTCAAGAGGCCTTGATTGAAGCAGAAGCCTATATACAGGCGACTGATCTGTGTACAATGAAACAGTCGGACGGGAAGAGGTTCGACAATAGAGAAGGACGACAGAAACAGTCGTCCAACAAAGATGAAAAAAGAAAAGGGGTCTGGGCGGCTGATTCCTCTAAACAGCCGGCCAAGAAGAAAAAGGAATTCAAACCATACTCCCCAAAGTATGTGTTTAACAAGGATAACCAGTTTATCCTAAAAGAAATAAAGGGACGGCTCTCAATTGAGAAACCGCTCCCCATGAAGGGTTCTGCGAGCAACCGGAACCAAGACAAAATCTGTGCTTATCATGATGACATTGGTCATCACACCAACGACTGCATTAGTCTCATGCGGTACCTAGACCGCTTGGCTGATCAAGGTGATCTTGACACTTATGTCAAGAAATCTACGGGGAATACTTCCTTAAAAAAGCAGTCGGCCAAAAAGAATCAACAGGCCGACAGTTCCGATACAGATGATGCAGTCGTCTACACCATTGCAGGCGGCTTCTCAGGAGGCGGCCCCACTATTAGGGGCAACAAAGATAATATAAGGCGGTTAGATGTAAATTCCGTTCACCAAGAACGACCGTCCAAATATACATTTCCTGAGATTGTCATCACTGAAGAGGATCTAGGAGGAATAAGGGGGCCGCATGACGACCCTCTCGTTATTGAATGTAAAGTGGCCAACCAGAGAGTTGGTCGAATCCTCATAGATACTGGGAGCTCTTCAGATCTCATCAGCAGCAAATGTCTGTCAAAACTGAAATATCAGACGGACTGCATACATCCGGCCTCCCACCCTTTAATAGGGTTTGGAGGAGGAGTCGTCCACCCACTGGGACGAGTTGATCTACCCGTCCGCCTGGGCGAAAAAGGGGAAGGACGACACATGGTAGTCCGATTCCTAGTTGTAGAGGAACTCTCTGCCTACAACATGATTCTGGGTCGCCCAACCCTGAATAGTGCCAAGGCTGTTATAATCCCGTCACTTATGCTGCTTAAGTTTGAAAGGGACAATGGAACAGTCGGCTCCCTAAGGGGAGATCAGAGGATGGCCCGAGAGTGCTATCTCTCGGATGTCAAACCCACTGCTAAGGCCACTGGCTCAAGTGGAGAAAAAACAGACCTTGACAATGTCAAGGAAAGTGCGCCTGTTCAAGAAACAAGCGACAGAAAAAGAAAGGCGTCCCAGACAGAGTCCGCCAGAAAGGCAAGAAAATAGCAATCATTGGCAGAGGACCGGCCGGATGAGTTCCGCCCTCAGCCGGCTGGTGAGCATACGGACCTGATATTAGACGACTCCCGCCCTGACCGAACAGTCAAAGTTGGGACGACTGCTCTGAGAAACCTTGGTGATGACTTTCACAACCTGTTGAAAGAATACAAGGACATCTTTGCATTTGAAGTCCATGAAATGCCAGGCATTAGTCCTGATCTGGCAGTACACAAACTCGCTGTGGATCCGAAAAAGAAGCCGGTACGGCAAAAGAAGCGGAACCATGGTGAAGAAAGAGGTCAGGCGGCCGCCGCCGAAGTCAAAAAATTACTTGATGCAGGGTTCATTCGGCAATGTTACTTCCCAGATTGGGTTGCAAATGTGGTACTTGTTAAAAAGCCGAATGGCACCTGGCGAATGTGTGTAGATTACACAGACTTGAACAAGGCGTGCCCCAAAGACAGTTACCCTCTGCCAAAAATTGATAACCTGGTCGACTCAACAGCCGGCCATGCCTTGATGAGTTTTATGGACGCCTATTCTGGTTTTCATCAAATTCCTTTGTGGAAGAAAGATCAGGAGAAGACGGCCTTCGTCACTGATCAGGGATTATACTGCTATACGGTCATGCCGTTTGGTCTTAAGAATGCCCCGGCTACATTCCAACGAATGATAAACACAGTGTTCTTTGATCAGATTGGGAGAAACGTCGAGGCATACATTGATGATATGATTGTTAAGACTAAACTTCAGAAAGATCATCTGACGGACCTCCGAGAAACTTTCGCCACACTCAGGCGGCACCATGTCATGCTCAATCCCAAGAAATGTGTATTTGGAGTTGAGTCTGGGAAATTTCTCGGATTCCTTATCAACCAGAGAGGAATAGAGGCGAACCCTGAGAAGGTACAGGCGGTCATTGACATGCAGTCGCCTCGTACCGTCCGAGAGGTTCAGAAGTTAACAGGTTGTCTGGCGGCCTTGGGAAGATTTCTAAGCCGATCAGGCGACAAATGCCTATACTTTTTCCAGGCAATTAAGAAAAAGGCAAGGTTTGAATGGGGGCCGGATGCTGAGGCCGCCTTCCAGAAATTAAAGGTTCACTTGCATTCCTTGCCAAGGCTGGTCAGCCCTTTGCCCAAAGAAAATCTCTACATGTACCTGGCCGTCTCTGATCATGCGTTAAGCGCGGTGCTCCTTGCTGAAAGGGACGGCTGTCAACTTCCGGTCTACTTTGTCAGTCACGTACTGAAAAATGCCGAGTTGAGGTATCCCCTAGTGGAGAAATTTGGTCTTGCACTCTTCATGGCTGTTAAAAAATTGAAGCCCTACTTTCTGGCACATGCAGTCGTCGTGTATACCGACCAACCGATCAAGCGGCCCCTTACCACCATGGAGTCCTCCGGACGAATGATCAAATGGGCCATAGAAATGCAGAGTCTCGAAGTTACTTTCGAGCCTAGAAAAGCAGTGAAGGGGCAAGCCTTTGCTGACTTTATTGTAGAGATGACTCGTCCTCCTGACTCTCAAGTTCCAGACCAAGTCTGGAAGGTATATGTGGACGGAAGCTCTACTTCAAACGGTTGTGGAGCAGGCGTCGTATGTCAATCTCCAGAGGGCGACAGGTTCGAGTATGCTCTACGCTTCAGTTTCCAGGCTTCAAACAATGAGGCAGAATATGAAGCTTTACTAGCCGGGATCCGCATGTGTAAGGCGGCCGGGGCAAGGAAAATAGACGCCTGTTCTGATTCACAACTGATAGTGAGTCAGTACAATGGCGAATACGAAGCAACACATCCGGCCATGATCAAATATTTACAGGCGGTCCGACAAGCAGTCGGCTCCCTTGAGGATTTCCATCTGATCCAAGTACCGAGATCAGAAAACAACCAGGCAGATGCACTCTCGAAATTAGCATCATCCGCCTCCTCCGATACTCCTCGAACTGTGTTTTGGGAAGTAATGGAGAAGAGAAGCATCGAGGAAAATCCTATTGGAATTCTAGACAGAAGCTCAACCTGGATGGATTCAATCAGGGCATATCTGACAAACGGTACACTGCCGGATGATCCTCAACAGGCGGCATCACTGAAAAAACGAGCCTCCTGTTTTGAAATGATACAGGGGGAACTGCACAAGAGGGGGCACCTTCAACCCTTCTTAAAGTGTGTTACTCCTGAAAAGGGACGAGAGATACTAGATGATCTTCACTCTGGTTTCTGTGCTTCCCATATAGGTGGTAGGATGCTTGCTCAAAGGGCAAGGCGGCAGGGCTACTTTTGGCCTACTTTGGAAGCAGATGCAATGGAGATGGTGAAAAAATGTGACAAGTGCCAAAGGTTTGGCAAATTAATTTCACCGTCCGGCTACTGACCTCACTACCATTCACAGCCCACTACCGTTTGCTAAGTGGGGCATGGACATTCTGGGTCCATATACGCCTGCTACAGGCGGCAGAAGGTATATACTTGTTGCCGTTGACTACTTCACTAAATGGGTAGAGGCGGAGGCTGTAAAGGGAATCAAGACGAAAGATGTAATTTCATTCATTTGGAAAAACGTCATCACTCGGTTCGGGGTTCCCATGTCTATGGTTTTTTGATAATGGTCCCCAATTTGAGACGCCTGTTCTCAAAAGCTGGTTGGGAGACCAAGGAATTGGACATTACTTTGCATCTGTCGGCCGTCCACAAGCAAACGGCCAGGTAGAAGCCTTTAATAAAATCATCTCAGACGGTCTCAAGAAAAAAATTGAACGAGCAGGCGGCCTATGGGCAGATGAACTACCACATGTTCTTTGGGCCATTAGGACGACTGAAAAAGGGGCGACTGGAGAAACTCCATTCCTCCTAACTTATGGTGCAGAAGCTGTTCTTCCAATAGAACACTACGAGCCGACTCTTCGAGTAATGCTATATGACGAAGAGGCAAACTGGGAAGCTATGCGCCTGGCATTAGACTCACTTCCTGAAAAGAGGGGCAATGCTGTTTTGCGCCATGAAATCTACCGCCTGAGAATGACTAGATCATACAACAAGAAAGTGCACAGGCGTCCACTCAAAGTAGGGGACTTTGTACTTAGAAAAATGGAAGCAGTTGGTAGGGCTAACGAGTCTGGCAAACTAACTCCCAACTGGGAAGGACCCTACCGAATCTATGCGGAAGTCAGGGACGGTACCTACCGTCTGGAAACACCAGACGGACAACCGTTGCCTCGAACTTGGAATGTAGATAACCTTAAGAAATATTTCTTTTGAATGATGTAAAGTAAAGAGCTACTTAATAAAGTTGGCACTTACTATTCAATTTTGTATTACGAGGGGCATGCCGTCTGTACCTTTACAGTCGGCTACTCTCCATTGAGTTTTTTCACTCTATCTTCAGAGGGGCATGCCGTCTGTACCTTTACAGTCGGCTACCCTCCATTGAGTTTTTTCACTCTATCTTCAGAGGGGCATGCCGTCTGTACCTTTACAGTCGGCTACTCTCCATTGAGTTTTTTCACTCTATCTTCAGAGGGGCATGCCGTCTGTTCCTTTACAGTCGGCTACTCTCCATTGAGTTTTTTCACTCTATCATCAGAGGGGCATGCCGTCTGTTCCTTTACAGTCGGCTACTCTCCATTGAGTATTTTACTCACAATACTTAGCTAAAAAGATTAGGGCCTGGCCGACCCTGTGCCTAACAGGCGGCTACCCTTCTTTGACTTAGCACCTACGTTCACCAAGAACTTACCAAGGCCACCGGCCGAATGATCAGACCAGGCGCCTAGTCAACTGATCTAACTTTTAAAAAACTAATCCGACCTGTCCCAACATTATAGCAGGCGTCCGGCGGCATCCATTCGGATGAAATTCGTCGCAGAGAGCAGCTCCCTTTTGGGTGGAACATTGTTCTATAAACTAATTACACGGCACCTATACGACTGTCCCAAAGGGCAACCACGTAGCCGTTTTTGAGACAAGGATAACTCTATCACTAACCAAACCAGTGGTAGCAGTTGACATCTGAGTCAGATGACCGCCTGTATTACTTGGGATAAATGCAGGGGGTACCTATTGAGATAATAGCCAACAAACATTGGCGAATAAAGGGGTCTAGCCGGCCTACGCCGCCTGGTACCTCTACTTCTCAAACAAAAGTGACGGCGACTGAGTAACTCCAAAGTTAACTCATAGTCACTCCTTCAAATTTGGTATGGAACCTAAAAAGTTTGAGTCGTCCGCCTGTTTTATACAAACAAGGGCACTCGAACCCCTATTCCTACTGGATAACCTATTGAGTAAATAGCCAACAAACATTGGTAAATCAAGGGGTCTAGCCGGCTTACGCCGCCTGATACCTTTACTACTCAATCAAGATTGTGACGAAGACTAAGTAACTCCTATGTTAACTTAATAGTCACTCAAACTTAGTACTGAGCCTAAAAGGTACGAGTCGTCCACTTGTTTTTAATAAACAAAGGCTCTCAACCAATACTCTTGCTAGGTTAACAAATAACAAATTAGAGGCCAACATTGGCAATAAAGGGAAACAACCGGTACCCGCCGCTTGTTTTTCCTACTTAAATTCCTTGGCTACTTGGTAATTCTATTTACTTGGTCAAATTGAATAAAGAGTTCGAATACCGATTGATTAAATGGCCGACTGATCATCTATCCTGGAAACAGACAACCAGTCGTCCAGGGGCATAGGCGGCATACTTACTATTTGTACCTGTCTTAACGTTCGGCCATGCACAACAGTCTGTCTAGTGAGCAAATTTCAAATACTTAGACAAATTTGAACAAAAACAAAAAGTTTGATTAAAATGAGCCGGCCATAAAAGACCAGCAGAATATTCAAAACCCCGGCCCCCTGGCCGGGTAATTACAAAGCAAACGGCACGCAGGCCGTGAAAAGAAAAAATATACTTAAAGCTTAAGAAGGGGGCAGTTCAGTATCAGCAGCAGCCGCCTGGTCAGCACTCTTCTTGCTGGACTCGGCCTTCGCTGCATCATCTTTTGATGCCTTTCCCCCAAGTGGCACAAGCGCCACAACCGGCTCTTCCTCCTCCAACGCAACGTCCATCGCCTCTTCTTCAGCAGCCGCCAGGATCTGTTGATTATATATTTCCGAACACTGGCGGTACGTTCTTTCCCATGAGGCAAAGTCGGCACTGGGGAACAGTCGTTCCCAGGTCATGCGTTGGATTTGGGCGGAGTCTTCCACCATCTCCCGGACGAGCTCTTGTTTTTCTTGCTCGGCCTTGTCCGAGAGCTCTTGGGTAAGACTCTTCTCCTGGTTCACCAGGCGTTCTTTTACGTTAGCCAAAGATTTCTCCATGGCTTCGTAAGAGTGCATTTTCTGACGAAGGGGCTTCAGCTCGGCTTTAAGTTTGGTGACGGTCCCCTCCAGCTCGTCAACCTTCTTTTGGGCCGCCTCTAGCTGAGCCCGAACAGCGGCGGTCGCCTGCGCCTGATAATAAAGAAGATCAATGGTCAGTACTTCATTTTGGGCAATTTGAAACATTGCTTTATCACAGCTGGAGGCGGCCATAGCCTTTGCGGCCTTTACCTCTTTGTTTTTTCCGATCAATCGGCTTGCGAAGGCTGTTGACTCGGAGCAGGGCCTAAGTACAAAGAAAAACAGGCGTCAGTTTCCAATCAAAAGGGTTAACAGGCGTCCTGGAACTTCAAAAGGGTATACCTCAGCTAGGATCCCCGAAATTCCATCGAGGTCAAGGGTGCCGGCACCCTTGACCGCCTCCCTGTCAGAGGGAGGAACTACTTTAACCATTGACTTGGCTACCTCAACCAAGTCAAGTCCCTGGGGGCCGGCTGCATTAAGCAAAAGGAAAAACAAGTTAGACCTAATCAAGAAGGAAGCAAGAGTGAGTTTTTACAAGCAAGTGTCCATACATCTAGGCGGCCCCGCCTGGGTTTTTGAAGAAGTGGCCGGCTGCTTCTCAGCCGCCACTGTTTTCCTGGAAGACCCAGGAGAGCTTGCAACAGTCGTTCTCCGGGCCTTGGGGTCCGGCTGTTGCGAGGAAGAAGCCCTTGGAGTGCCAGACTGAAAACAAAAAGAGTTAGTATATGCATAATACAACTTAAAGGGGAAGAGTTTTCAAAGCTTACCAAGGGTGCCTCCTTGCTGGGGGAGTCGGCGTACGACTGCTTCATTAGCGAAACCCGCAGCATGGCCGCCGCAGTCTTAGATGCTGTTATTTTACTCATGGCGTCGGCTGAAAGAAATAAACAGCAAAGTTAGTAAAAATCCCAAGTAAACAAGGCGTGAGAAAACAGAGTATTCGTCAGGCCGGCTACCTCTAGAGCACCGACTGCCGAGGCCACAGGCGGCCAAGAAGTACTCATCATAGAGCCACTTGAAGCTCGGGACGCAGTGTAGGGGTACTTGCTCTCGTACCCCTGAAGTAGAGTTCACCCTAGTCTCTACTTTGAAGAGTCCTTTGTCTAGGATCTCTCTTTTAGCCTTTGGGGGAACAGGCGGCATGCTGCGGCCGCCTGCAAGAAGAGGCGGATCCCTGTTCCACTTGTTAAAACGTTTGTTCAGCTCCGTGTCTGAACTCTCGATAATAAGGAAGGTGTTCCGCCAATCCTTCCATTTGTTTGCCTTACCTCTCGTCATGAGGTAACCCCTGTGGCTTGTTAGTTGATACCAGCCGGTACCTCCCGACTTAGGGGTCCGGCTGAGATAGTTCATGTGGGCGAAAGCCTCAAAACTTGGCTCCACCCCGTTCAGTTCGCACCCGGCCACATAGCCGAGTACGTTTACCCAAGAGTTGGGGGCTAACTGCCATAACCCCAGATCATACCCATTCTAAAATCCGCTGAACAGCCGGATGTAATGGGAAGCGCAGACCAGCTTTGATGGCCGCCACATAGCAGCCAAAACAGCCGTCACCATAGCTGGTACCAGCCGGCCAGACGACAGTATCTTCTGGATCCGGCACAAACAGTAAATACTCCGGGCCCATTTTGTGGTTAGCAATAAAGCTAGCCACGTTGTCTCGCATGGTTGCGATCCGGCCCCGGGGCACCCTGCAGTAGTAGGGGGTGTTTTCCTCTCTGTAAGAGGCGGACGGCTCTGCCCAATTATCCCCCTTCTCCACTGCATGGGAACTTCTCGCCTCTTGTAGGCGGTTATGTTTTTCTTCTGAGTCAGAAGAACTATGGTCAGAAGAGCTGGAATCGGACTCGTCCCCTGACGAGTCCGAAGAGGACGACTCCTCCCCTCTCCTAGAGGGGCCCGCCTCCTCTCCCTTAGAAGGAGCAGAAGGTAAATTGGACATGTCCACGGTTAGATGAGAAGGGAACACCTTGGTCCCTCTCTCAGAACTGTCAGCTTGACAGTCGCCTCGTTCCACATCTGGCGCCTGGTCAGATGTTTCGCTAAGGAGTACCCTTTGGGAGGAGCCGTCTGAGTTTGATATTCTAGCAGTCTTTTTTGTTCTGGCCATCACGTTCTGCATAGACACAGATTCAGTCGGACTTTGTATAAAGGGCAAAGATGGGTCCAGAAAAGGGCAGGCGGCACTCCTAGTCCTAGATTCAGCCGTCCCCGGTGACCGGCTGATCACTAACTTAGGGCGTGTCGTGTGCTTCCATGGTGCCATTTCAAAAAATAAAAAGAAAATTAAGAGTAAGAGAACTGAGTTACCTGAACGGATGACAGTTGATGAAGTCCTGAAAGTTCGGGTCAGTCGGCTTGTCAGAACAGGCGGTAGGCAGAAAAAGTCCGAAAATGTCAGAGCAAGTTCAGGGGTCCGAATGTTCTCGCAAAAATTCTCAAATGTGAAAATGACCGAAGTCAGCACTTCCTTTTATAGGCAAAATGAGAAGGCGAAGGGTCGCTTCCGAATTCAAATTTGGGCGGGAGAATCTCCCGGCCGTCTGCAAGGTGACACCTGTAACGGGCCGTCGCCTGTCACCGTGCGACGCCTGTCACAGGCGACACGTGACCAGTCGCGTGCCACCTGTGAGGGGCAAATGATTAGGGGATTTTTATCCACCAAGCACCGTTTGACAAGTGGACCAACCAGGTTCCGCCACGCGTCCTCCACGGACCACTTAAGACACGCCACGTGTCCACCCATGCCAAATGGGACAACCGGCCATCAAGGCCCATTTCAGTCTAGAAGCCCGATCGGCCCTAGGTTTACCTTAAACCTAGAGAGTTGCACGCTTCCCAAGGCTATAAATACTCGATTAATCCTCATTAATCAGGGGACCGAATACATTACGGAACACACTAATAACCGGCTGATCTCGCTAGCAAAGCAGATTACCTACATTAAATACTCTCACCTAGAGAGACCTTATTACTTTAATTTCTGTATTAATTACTCCTTAATCAGGTACTAACTTGACCGTTGGAGGCGGAGCTCTCAGGAGTCTCCGTTATTTTGCAGGTACAGGCGTCCGGTTCCAGTCT
>NW_018745303.1:0-12344 GCF_001683475.1 Chenopodium quinoa | reverse complement strand
TTTGATTCAATTTCCTTTGTTTGAATGTGTTGACTTTCATTTGATTCAAAATAGCATTGTTTGAATGTACTTGACTTTCATTTGATTCAACTAGCTTTGTAGAATGTATTTGACTTTCATTTGATTAAAATAGCTTGTTTGAATGTGTTTGACTTTCATTTGATTCAATTAGCTTTGTAGAATGTATTTGACTCTCATTTGATTCAAATAGCTTTGTTTCAATGCATTTAACTTTCATTTGATTCAATTAGCTTTGTAGAATACATTTCACTTTCATTTAATTTAAACAACTTTGTTTGAATGTGTTTGACTTTCATTTGACTCAAATAGCTTTATTTGATTGCGTTTGACTTTCATTTGATACAATTAGCTTTGTAGAACTTATTTGACTTTCATTTGATTCAAATAGCTTTGGTTTGAATGTGTTTGACATTCATTTGATTCCATCAGCTTTGTTTGAATGTGCTTGACTTTCATTTGTTTCAAATAGCTTTGTTTGAATGTGATTGACTTTCATTTGATTCAATTAGCTTTGTTTGAATGTGTTTGACTTTAATTTAATTCAATTAGCTTTGTAGAATGTATTTGACATTCATTTAATTAAAATAACTTTGTTTGAATGTGTTTGACTTTCATTTTGATTCAATTAGCTTTGTTTGAATGTGTTTGACTTTCATTTGATTCAATTAGCTTTGTAGAATCTATTTGACTTTTCTTTTGATTCAAAATAGCTTTGTTTGAATGTGTTTGACTTTCAATTGATTCAATTAGCTTTGAGAATGTATTTTGATTGTCATTTGATTCAAATAGCTTTGTTTGAATGTGTTTGAATTTTCATTTAGTTCAATTTGCTTTGAAGAATTGCATTTCAGTTTCATTTGATTTATATAGCTTTGTTTTGAATGTGTTTGACTTTCATTTAAGATAAAAAAGCTTTTTTTTTGAATGTGTTTGACTTTCATTTGATTTAAAAGGCTTTGTTTGAATGTGTTTGACTTTCATTTGATTCAATTAGCTTTGTAGAATGTATTTTACTTTTATTTGATTTAATTAGCTTTGTTTGAATTTATTTGACTCTCATTTGATTCAAATAGCTGTGTTTGAATGTGTTTGACTTTCATTTGATTCAATTAGCTTTGTAGAATGTATTTGACTTTCATTTGATTCAAAAAGCTTTATTTGAATGTGTTTTACTTTCATTTGATTCAATTAGCTTTGTTTGAATGTGTTGTATATTTGGAGTAACACTCGAAATACACAAGGGATAAACCAAGGATAGATAAGGCTAAAGAACCAAAGGCTTCTTAGATAAAGTCACACCACTAAGAAACGTTTTGGATTCCTAAGATCACAAGCCAACTAGTAACCTAAACTAGCTAACTAAACAAAGGAAACGAAATTCCAAATCCAAGAATTTCAGGTTTTTGTTTCTAATCCAAGAAACGAATGTAAGACAAGTTTTTTTGTTTCAATAATCTGATTTTTTCATTCACATTTGCTTGCTATTTATAGTAAACAAGCATCCTTAAGTACAAGCTAACTTAAGTGGCTGTTCAGCTCACTTGTTACACGCCTAAGCTAAAGCTAAGTACAAATCAGCTTTTGTTGTCTAGATACATTAATAAAAGAAGCCTTATTTAACTAGATACATCAAAGAGAAAATGGTGGCTTATAACCTCCAAATTAAGGCTGAAATAAAATCAGAATTAAGAGAGTGTAACTCCCTTAATTTCACGCCCATCCAAGCAGCAAGTTGGAGATGTATTTCCTCCAATTTTCACGCCCAAATTCAAACAGCAAAGAAGTGTAACTCCTCCTCGGTTCAAGCCTTGAAATTAGCTTGAATGTATGTGGACAAGGGTGTACTTGGACGCCCTTTAGTTGCTCCAAAAGCTGACTGAATTAAACAACCAATTAAAGGCTGAAATTAAGGCTTAAGATGCTCCAATGTTGACTGATATCAACGGCCACTTGAAGGCTGAAGTTAAGGCTTGTAATGGCTTGTAATTCCTCTTTGAAAACTGATTGTAACTCCCAAGTCAAAGCTTTGAAATTCCTTGTAAAAGAATTTCGGATTCCAAGCTTAAATGGCTGCCATATTGATGTATCTTTGTACTTGTACTTTTGTGTGAATGTGACAATAGTTTTCGAACTAAATCAGATAAAAAGAACTAAGAAAAAATATAACTAATTTGCAAACTTAAAATGACTAAAGTTTACAATTTATTCAAAGCATAAAAGAACTAAAATAAACTAGTTAATAAGAACAACAAGAAATTCAAGGGGTTGAATATCTTGCTGCCCAAGGATAGAATGCATAGCACTAATACATGATGCTACGTCTTGAACCAAAGAAATGTCCATAACCAAGTTTGTTAGGCTTGGCTACAACATTCCCCCCTTCTTGAAAAGAGTTTGCCCTCAAACTCGGCAACTCCTCAAACTCATCATAGTAAGGTGATAAATCAGCCACATTAAAGGTGCTAGAAACACCATAATCTCCGGGCAACTTAACTTTGTAAGCATTATCATTCACTTTTTCAACAATAGCAAATGGACCATCACTACGAGGACTAACCTTGGACCGCCTTTTGGAAGGAAATCTTTCCTTTCGAAGATGAATCCAAACTAAGTCACCGGGCTGAAAACGGACCTCCTTTCTTTTCTTGTCATAGTATGCCTTTGTCTTTGCATTAGTTTGTTCAATTTTGGAACGAACTTGCTCATGCATAGACTTGATTTCTTTTTGCGCGCACCTCGGCATCATTGCTGAACTTGTTTTGGTGAGGAATGGGAGTGAGATCAATAGGAGTGCACGGATTGAATCCATACACCACTTCAAAAGGACTCAAACCTGTTGTCTTGCTAGGCACACGATTGTAAGCAAACTCCGCATGAGGAATCATCTCTTCCCATTGCTTGGGACGTTTAGTAGCCAAAGACCGCAGCAAGGATCCCAAAGTTCTATTAGTCACTTCGGTTTGACCATCTGTTTGAGGATGACTTGAAGTGCTAAAGTTCAATTTCGTGCCCATCTTCCTCCATAATGTAAGCCAAAAATGACTTAGAAATTTTGGATCACGATCACTCACCATGGATTTAGGTACACCATGCAAACGAACAATCTCGTTGAAAAACAAGTTAGCAACATGAGTAGCATCATAAGTTGAATGACAAGCAATAAAATGAGCCATTTTAGAAAATCGATCCACAACAACCATTATAGAATCTTTCTTTCGTTGGGTGATAGGAAGTCCCACAACGAAATCAAGACTAATATCCTCCCATGGTGCTTGTGGAATAGGTAAGGGCAAAAGATAGCCTTGTGGTAGACTATGACTCTTGGCCTTTTGACATATCACACATCTCTTCACAATGAACTCCACATCACGGACCAACCTAGGCCAATGAAAGTATTCTTGGACAAGAAGAGTAGTTTTCTCTATGCCAAAGTGTCCCGCCATTCCTCCTTCATGAAACTCTTTGATAAGAGATTCTCTTAGGCTTGATCTTGGAATGCACAACCTGTTTCCTTTGAACAAATAGCCATCTAAAATGTAATAATCTTTGTAAGCATGATTAGAACATTTTAAAAATAAATCACCAAAGTCATGATCATTTTTTGTAACTTGCTTTCACATCTTAAACGCTAATCGCCCTTGCTTTGAAAGAATTCAAGAGTGTGTATCTCCTTGAAAGCGCATCAGCTCCTTTGTTCATGGCGCCTCTCCTATGCTTGATCACAAAATGAAAAGCTTGCAAATACTCCACCCATTTGGCATGGCGAGGTTGGAGTTTTTGTTGGCTTTGAAGATATTTGAGGGCTTCATGATCTGAATGAAGGATGAACTCCTTGGAAATGAGGTAATGTCTCCAATGGTCCAAAGCACGAACAAGAGCAAAGAACTCCTTATCATAGGTGCTATACTTCCGTTGTGCTTCATTGAATTTTTCACTAAAGTAGGCAAGAGGACGCCCAACTTGTGACAAGACAACACCAATACCAACTCCACTAGCATCACATTCAACTTCAAAAAACTTCATCAAAGTTAGGCAAAGAAAGAATAGGTGCACTAGTAAGTTGATGTTTTATCTCATCAAAGGCCTTTTGAGCCTTATCATTCCAAACTAACTTCTGATTTTTAGTTAGCTCCGTGATAGGTGCCATGAGGGTACTAAAATTCCGCACAAATCTTCTATAGAAAGAAGCAAGTCCATGAAAGCTTCGAACTTGTTGCATGGTTTGTGGCGTGGGCCACTCACGAATTGCAGCAACTTTCTTTTCATCAACTTCAATGCCTTGTGATGAGACTTTAAAGCCAAGAAAAATAACTTGGGAAGTGAAGAAAATGACACTTCTCTAAGTTACCATACAATTTCTCACGTTCAAGGGCTTCAAAAACCTGTTGCAAGTGCATAGAATGCTCTTCTTCCTCCCTACTATACACCAAAATATCATCAAAATAAACTACAACAAATTTACCCATGAAAGGTTGCATAACCTGATTCATAAGGCGCATAAATGTAGATGGTGCATTAGACAAACCAAATGGCATCACAAGCCACTCATAGAGGCCCTCCTTTGTCTTGAAAGCGGTTTTCCATTCATCTCCTTCGAAAATTCGAATTTGATGATAGCCACTTCTCAAATCAATTTTAGAGAACACTTTAGAACCATGCAAATCATCAAGTAAATCATTCAACCTTGGAATAGGAAACCGGTACTTGATAGTGATTTTATTGATTGACCTACTATCAACACACATTCTCCATTCTCCATTCTTCTTAGGCACAATCAAAGTAGGAAAAGCACATGGACTAAGAGACTTACGAATAAGACCCTTGGACAGTAATTCTTCCACTTGCCTCCTAATCTCTTCGGTTTCTTTTGGAGTGGTTCTATAGGCTGGTTTGTTTGGGAGCATTGATCCGGGAACAAGATCAATTTTGTGTTGTATGTCACGTTTTAGGGGTAGGCCATGGGGAATGTCTTCGGGGAAAACATGGGAAAAGGTTTTGAGAAGAGGGGTGAGGAGTGGGTGTGGTTCTTTTTGTGTCGGTTGGGAAGGGTATCAAGTTGGCTTAAAATGAATTGTTTGTGAGCTTTATACTCATGCAATTCTGACTTTATGAGAGTGGTAAGGGAAGTGGGGGTGTGGATATGGGGTGGCCGTTTTTTAGGTTTAGAGGGGTAAGGAGTATTTTCTGTCCATCCTTAGTGAAGGAATATGTGTTTTTATACCCATCATGCATCACACGCCTATCAAATAGCCAAGGTCCACCAAGTAAAATATGACATGCATCCATAGGTATAACATCACACCATAATTCTTCCTCATAAGTTTTACCAATGCTAAATGATAACAAGGCTTGTTGTGTTACTTGAATCCCTTTACCATGATTTAGCCATTGAATCACATAAGGTTTAGGGTGAGGGACGGTTTTTATTTTTCAGTTTGTCTATCATTACTTGTGAAGCTACATTGGTACAACTACCTCCATCAATAATCAAGGTACATACCTTACTACCAATGGTTTGCAACGAGTGTGAAAGATTGCCTCACGTTGCAAACTCCCTGCTTTGCCAATCATATTGCTTAGTGTACGTCGAACCACCAAGCATTCTCCTTCATCGGGTCCAAGACACGCATAATCATCATGCTCCTCAAGGTTGCTGTCCACTTCAATTTCTAATTCGTCCTCCTCTTCATGCTCAATCAAAGTGACAATCCTTTTATTTGGACAATCACTAGCCAAATGTCCAAGGCCTTGACACCGAAAACATCTTCTTCGGGCTGGTTTTGGTTGGAATTTTGGGTGTTTTGTGAAGGTGGTTTAGAAGTAGGCTGATTGGATGTGGGTTTGAAAGGTGGGAAATTTGATGTTTGCTTTTTTTGGGGAAATGAGGTTTGAGATGCAAAACGTGATGATTCACTTTTGCCTCTTGCTTTTTGTTGCTGCTCAATCTTATGTGCTAAGATAATGAGCTCTTCAAGGTGGTGTAAGGGTGTAGTTCGGCCACATTGGCTATTTTTTGGGTCAAGTCCTCCCAAAAAGCGCACCAATGTTTGAGGTTCATCTTCCTCTACTCCACATTTCATGACAAATCCTTCAAATTCCCTAGCATATTCTTCTACTGATTTTGTACCTTGTTTGAGGTTGTGGAACTTGGAAAAGTTTTCTTGCACATAGTATGTGGGAAGAAACTTTTGTTTCAGCATCTTTTTCATCTTGGTCCACGATCTCACTTTCTCTTTGTCTTGCCTTTCCCTTTTGGCACACACACTAGCCCACCAAGTTGAGGCATATTTTCTTAACTTCAAGGCTACAATCTTCACCTTTTTTTCTTCCGGTGTTTGCTTGTAATCAAACACTCTCTCCACCGTTCTAAGCCATTCTACAAACTCATCAGCATCGAGTTTGCCATCATACTCCGGGATGTCAGCCTTAATGTCATTATTAGGCCGTGACCTTTCTCTTTCATGAAAAGGTCTATCATTGTGATTGAAATTAGATTCACTCACTTCTTCATCACTATGATTGGGTGAACCCTCTTTTTGATGGCGCAACTTAGTAGAAAGATCTTTTAACTGACCTTGCAAATATTGCATTCGTTGCTCCATATCTTCTTTCTCTTGTCCAACCTTATTGACATATTCTTGCCAATTAGGGGGTGGGATGTCGGACATGGTTTGTGTTTGGGTATGTGTTTGGTAGATCCCCCTCCTTCTAGCGCCAAATGTTGTATATTTGGAGTAACACTCGAAATACACAAGGGATAAACCAAGGGATAGATAAGGCTAAAGAACCAAAGGCTTCTTAGGTAAAGTCACACCACTAAGAAACGTTTTGGATTCCTAAGATCACAAGCCAACTAGTAACCTAAACTAGCTAACTAAGCAAAGGAAACGAAATTCCAAATCCAAGAATTTCAGGTTTTTGATTTCTAATCCAAGAAACGAATGTAAGACAAGTTTTTTTGTTTGAATAATCTGATTTTTTCATTCACATTTGCTTGCTATTTATAGTAAACAAGCATCCTTAAGTACAAGCTAACTTAAGTGGCTGTTCAGCTCACTTGTTACACGCCTAAGCTAAAGCTAAGTACAAATCAGCTTTTGTTGTCTAGATACATTAATAAAAGAAGCCTTATTTAACTAGATACATCAAAGAGAAAATGGTGGCTTATAACCTCCAAATTAAGGCTGAAATAAAATCAGAATTAAGAGAGTGTAACTCCCCTTAATTCACGCCCATCCAAGCAGCAAGTTGGAGATGTATTTCCTCCAATTTTCACGCCCAAATTCAAACAGCAAAGAAGTGTAACTCCTCCTCGGTTCAAGCCTTGAAATTAGCTTGAATGTATGTGGACAAGGGTGTACTTGGACGCCCTTTAGTTGCTCCAAAAGCTGACTGAATTAAACAGCCAATTGAAGGCTGAAATTAAGGCTTAAGATGCTCCAATGTTGACTGATATCAACGGCCACTTGAAGGCTGAAGTTAAGGCTTGTAATGGCTTGTAATTCCTCTTTGAAAACTGATTGTAACTCCCAAGTCAAAGCTTTGAAATTCCTTGTAAAAGAATTTCGGATTCCAAGCTTAAATGGCTGCCATATTGATGTATCTTTGTACTTGTACTTTTGTGTGAATGTGACAATAGTTTTCGAACTAAAATCAGATAAAAAGAACTAAGAAAAAATATAACTAATTTGCAAACTTAAAATGACTAAAGTTTACAATTTATTCAAAGCATAAAAAGAACTAAAATAAACTAGTTAATAAGAACAACAAGAAATTCAAGGGGTTGAATATCTTGCTGCCCAAGGATAGAATGCATAGCACCAATACATGATGCTACGTCTTGAACCAAAGAAATGTCCATACCAAGTTGTTAGGCTTGGCTACAACAAAATGTGTTCGACTTTCATTTGATTCGAAATGTTTGTTTGAATGTGTTTGACTTTCATTTGATTCAATTAGCTTTGTTTGAATGTGTTTGACTTTAATTTAATTCAATAAGCTTTGTAGAATGTATTATACTTTCATTTGATTCAATTAGCTTTGTTTGAATGTGTTTGACTTTCATTTGATTCAATAAGCTTTGTAGAATGTATTAGACTTTTATTTGATTCAATTAGCTTTGTTTGAATGTATTTGACACTCATTTGATTCAAATAGCTTTGTTTGAATGTGTTTGACTTTCATTTGATTAAAATAGCTTTGTTTGAATGTGCTTGACTTTCATTTGATTCAATTAGCTTTGTTTGAATGTGTTTGACTTTCATTTGATTCAATTAGTTTTGTTGAATGTATTTGACTTTCATTTGTTTCAATTTGCTTTGTAGAATGTATTTGACTTTCATTTTCTTCAAATAGCTTTGTTTGAATGTGTTTGACTTTCATTTGATTCAATTAGCTTTGTAGAATATATTTAACATTCATTTAATTAAAATAGCTTTGTTTGAATGTGTTTGACTTTCATTTGATTCAATTAGCTTTGTTTGAATGTGTTTGACTTTCATTTGATTCAATTAGCTTTGTTTGAATGTATTTGACTTTCATTTGATTCAATTAGCTTTTTAGAATTTATTTGACTTTCATTTGACTCAAATAACATTGTTTGACTGTGTTTGACTTTCATTCGTTTCAATTTGCTTTGTAGAATGTATTTGACTTTCATTTGATTCAATTAGCTTTGTAGAATGTATTTGACTTTCATTTGATTCAATTAGCTTTGTAGAATGTATTTGACTTTCATTTGATTCAATTAGCTTTTTTTGAATGTGTTTGACTTTCATTTGATTTAATTAGCTTTGTAGAATGTATTTGACTTTCATTTGATTCAAATAGCTTTGTTTGAATGTGTTTGACTTTCAATTGATTCAATTAGCTTTGTAGAATGTATTTGACTGTCATTTGATTCAAATAGCTTTGTTTGAATGTGTTTGAATTTCATTTAACTCAATTTGCTTTGTAGAATGCATTTCACTATCATTTGATTTATATAGCTTTGTTTGGATGTGTTTGACTTTCATTTAAATTAAAAAGCTTTTTTTTGAATGTGTTTGACTTTCATTTGATTAAAAGGCTTTGTTTGATTGTGTTTGACTTTCATTTGATTCAATTAGCTTTGTAGAATGTATTTTACTTTTATTTGATTTAATTAGCTTTGTTTGAATTTATTTGACTCTTATTTGATTCAAATAGCTTTGTTTGAATGTGTTTGACTTTCATTTGATTCAATTAGCTTTGTAGAATGTATTTGACTTTCATTTGATTCAAATAGCTTTGTTTGAATGTGTTTGACTTTCAATTGATTCAATTAGCTTTGTTTGAATGTGTTTGACTTTCATTTAATTCAATTAGCTTTGTTGAATGTATTTGACTTTCATTTGTTTCAATTTGCTTTGTAGAATGTATTTGACGTTCATTTTCTTCAAATAGCTTTGTTTGAATGTGTTTGACTTTCATTTGATTCAATTAGCTATGTAGAATGTATTTGACTTTCATTTGATTCGAAATCTTTGTTTGAATGTGTTTGACTTTCATTTGATTCAATTAGCTTTGTTTGAATGTGTTTGACTTTAATTTAATTCAATTAACTTTGTAGAATGTATTAGACTTTCATTTGATTAAATAGCTTTGTTTGAATGTGCTTGACTTTCATTTGATTCAATTAGCTTTGTTTGAATTTATTTGACTCTCATTTGATTCAAATAGCTTTGTTTGGATGTATTTGTCTTTCATTTGATTCGAAATCTTTGTTTGAATGTGTTTGACTTTCATTTAATTTAATTAGCTTTGTTTGAATGTGTTTGACTTTAATTTAATTCAATTAGCTTTGTTGAATGTATTAGACTTTTATTTGATTTAATTAGCTTTGTTTGAATTTATTTGACTCTTATTTGATTCAAATAGCTTTGTTTGAATGCGTTTGACTTTCATTTGATTCAAATAGCTTTGTTTGAATGTGTTTGACTTTCATTTGATTCAATTAGCTTTGTGGAATATCTTTGACTTTCATTTGATTCAAATAGCTTTATTTGAATGTATTTGACTTTCATTTGATCCAATTAGCTTTGTAGAATGTATTTGACTTTCATTTGATTCGAAATCTTTGTTTGAATGTGTTTGACTTTCATTTGATTCAATTAGCTTTGTTTGAATGTGTTTGACTTTAATTTAATTCAATTAGCTTTGTAGAATGTATTAGACTTTTATTTGATTTAATTAGCTTTGTTTGAATGTATTTGACTCTCATTTGATTCAAATAGCTTTGTTTGATTGTGTTTGACTTTCATTTGATTCAAATAGCTTTGTTTGAACGTGTTTGAATTTCATTTGATTCAATTAGCTTTGTAGAATGTATTTGACTTTCATTTGATTAAAATAGCTTTATTTGAATGTGCTAGACTTTCATTTGATTCAATTAGCTTTGTCTGAATGTGTTTGACTTTCATTTGATTCAATTAGCTTTGTTGAATGTCTTTGACTTTCATTTGTTTCAATTTTCTTTTTAGAATGTATTTGACTTTCATTTTCTTCAAATAGCTTTGTTTGAATGTGTTTGACTTTCATTTGATTCAATTAGCTTTGTTTGAATGTGTTTGACTTTCATTTGATTCAATTAGCTTTGTTTGAATGTGTTTGACTTTCATTTGATTCAATTAGCTTTGTAGAATGTATTTGACTTTCATTTGATTCAAATAGCTTTGTTTGAATGTGTTTGACTTTCAATTGATTCAATTAACTTTGTAGATTGTATTGGACTGTCATTTGATTCAAATCGCTTTGTTTGAATGTGTTTGAATTTCATTTAATTCAATTTGCTTTGTAGAATGCATTTCACTTTCATTTGATTTATATAGCTTTGTTTGAATGTGTTTGACTTTCATTTAAATTAAAAAGCTTTTTTTGAATGTGTTTGACTTTCACTTGATTTAAAAGGCTTTGTTTGAATGTGTTTGACTTTCATTTGATTCAATTAGCTTTGTAGAATGTATTTTACTTTTATTTGATTTAATTAGTTTTCTTTGAATTTATTTGACTCTCATTTGATTCAAATAGCTTTGTAGAATGTATTTGACTTTCATTTGATTCAAATAGCTTTGTTAGAATGTATTTGACTTTCATTTGATTCAAATAGCTTTGTTTGAATGTGATTGACTTTCATTTGATTCAATTAGCTTTGTAGAATGTATTTGACTTTCATTTGATTCAAATAGCTTTGTTTGAATGTGTTTGACTTTCAATTGATTTAATTAGCTTTGTTTGAATGTATTTGACTCTCATTTGATTCAAATAGCTTTTATTTGAATGTGTTTGACTTTCATTTTATTCAATTTCCTTTGTTTGAATGTGTTCGACTTTCATTTGATTCAAATAGCATTGTTTGAATGTGCTTGACTTTCATTTGATTCAACTAGCTTTGTAGAATGTATTTGACTTTCATTTGATTAAAATAGCTTTGTTTGAATGTGTTTGACTTTCATTTGATTCAATTAGCTTTGTAGAATGTATTTGACTCTCATTTGATTCAAATAGCTTTGTTTCAATGCGTTTTAACTTTCATTTGATTCAATTAGCTTTGTAAAATACATTTCACTTTCATTTAATTTAAACAACTTTGTTTGAATGTGTTTGACTTTCATTTGACTCAAAAAGCTTTATTTGATTGCGTTTGACTTTCATTTGATACAATTAGCTTTTTAGAACTTATTTGACTTTCATTTGATTCAAATAGCTTTGTTTGAATGTGTTTGACATTCATTTGATTCCATCAGCTTTGTTTGAATGTGCTTGACTTTCATTTGATTCAAATAGCTTTGTTTGAATGTGATTGACTATCATTTGATTCAATTAGCTTTGTTTGAATGTGTTTGACTTTAATTTATTTAATTAGCTTTGTAGAATGTATTTGACATTCATTTAATTAAAATAACTTTGTTTGAATGTGTTTGACTTTCATTTGATTCAATTAGCTTTGTTTGAATGTGTTTGACTTTCATTTGATTCAATTAGCTTTGTAGAATCTATTTGACTTTCTTTTGATTCAAATAGCTTTGTTTGAATGTGTTTGACTTTCAATTGATTCAATTAGCTTCGTAGAATGTATTTGACTGTCATTTGATTCAAATAGCTTTGTTTGAATGTGTTTGAATTTCATTTAGTTCAATTTGCTTTGAAGAATGCATTTCAGTTTCATTTGATTTATATAGCTTTGTTTGAATGTGTTTGACTTTCATTTAAGATAAAAAAGCTTTTTTTTGAATGTGTTTGACTTTCATTTGATTTAAAAGGCTTTGTTTGAATGTGTTTGACTTTCATTTGATTCAAATAGCTTT
>NW_018745302.1:0-17065 GCF_001683475.1 Chenopodium quinoa | reverse complement strand
AAAAAAACCTAATTAAATCAAATGAAAGTCAGACACTTTCAAACAAAGCTATTTGAATCAAATGAAAGTCAAATGCATTCTACAAATCTATTTTAATCAAATGGAAGTAAAAAACAATCGAATAAAGCCAATTGAAACCAATGAAAGTCAAACACATTCAAACAAAGCTTTGAATCAAATGAAAGTCAAATGCATTCGAAAAAGCTAATTGAATCAAATGAAAGTCAAAAACATCTAAAAAAATAAATTTAAATCAAATGAAGTAAAAAAAAATAAAAAAAAGCTAAATAAATCAAATGAAAGTCAAACACATTCAAACAAAGCTATTGAATTAAATGAAAGTCAAATGCAATCTACAAAGCTAATTGAATCAAATGAAATTTAAACACATTCAAACAAACCTAATAGAATCAAATGAAAGACGAACACATTCAAAATGAACTAATTGAATCAAATAAAAGTCCAACCCATTCAAAAGATCTTTTTGAATCAAATTAAGGTCAAATTTAATCTACAAAGCTAATTGAATCAATTGAAAGTTAAACACATTCAAACAAAGCTATTTGAATGAAATGTAAGTCAAACACATTCAAACAGAGCTTTTTGAATCAAATGAAAGTCAAATGCATTCAACAAAGCTCATTGAATCAAATGAAAGTCAAAAACATTCGAACAAAGCCAATTGAATCAAATGAAAGTCAAACACATTCAAACAAACCTAATTGAATCAAATGAAAGTCAAATCATTCAAACAGAGCTAATTAAATAAAATGAAAGTCAAACACATTTAAAAGAGCTTTTTGAATCAAATGAAGGTCAAACACAATCTACAAAGCTAATTGAATCAAATGAAAGTCAAACACATTGAAACAAAGCTAATTGGATAAAACTTAAGTCAAACACATTCAAATAGAGCTTTTTGAATAAAATGAAAGTCAAATGCGTTCAACAAAGCTAATTGAATCAAACGAAAGTAAAAAACATCTAAAAAATCTAATTAAAACAAATGAAAGTCAAACACATTCAGACAAAGCTATTTGTATAACCTGAAAGTCATATGCATTCTACAAATCTAATTGAATCAAATGAAAGTAAAAAACATCTAAAAAATTCAAATTAAATCAATAAAAGATCAAACGTATTCAAACAAAACTATTTGAATCAAATGAAAGTCAAATGCATTCTATAAAGCTAATTGAATCAAATGAAAGTCAAACACATTCAAACAAAGCTAATTGAATCAAATGAAAGCAAAACACATTAAAACAAAATTGAATCAAATGAAAGTCAATTCAAACAGAGCTAATTGAATCAAATGAAAGTCAAACACATTCAAAAAGAGTTTTTTGAATCAAATGAAGGTCAAATGCAATCTGCAAAGCTAATCAATCAAATCAAATGAAAGTCAAACACATTCAAACAAGCTAATTGAATCAAATGTAAGTCAAATACATTCAAACAAAGCTTTTTGAATCAAATGAAAGTCAAATGCATTCAACAAAGCTCATTGAATCAAATGAAAGTCAAAAACAACTAAAAAAATCTAATTAAATCAAATGAAAGTCAAACACATTCAGACAAAGCTATTTGAATCAAATGAAAGTCAAATGCGTTCTACAAATCTAATTGAATCAAATGAAATTAAAAAACATTTGAACAAAGCCAATTGAGTCAAATGAAAGTCAAACACATTCAAACAAACCTAATTGAATCAAATGAAAGTCAAACACATTAAAAACAAAGCTAATTGAATCAAATGAAAGTAAAACACATTAAAACAAACCTATTTGAATTAAATGAAAGTCAAATGCAATCTACAAAGCTAATTGAATCAAATGAAATTTAAAACATTCAAACAAACTAATAGAATCAAATGAAAGAAACACATTCAAAATGAACTAATTGAATCAAATAAAGTCCAACCCATTCAAAAAGATCTTTTTGAATCAAATAAGGTCAAATTTAATCTACAAAGCTAATTGAATCAATGAAAGTTAAACACATTCAAACAAAGCTATTTGAATGAAATGTAAGTCAAACACATTCAAACAGAGCTTTTTGAATCAAATGAAAGTCAAATGCATTCAACAAAGCTAATTGAATCAAATTAAAGTCAAAAAATATCCAAAAAAACCCTAATTAAATCAAATGAAAGTCAATCACATTCAGACAAAGCTATTTGAATCAAATGAAAGTCAAATGCATTCTACAAAGCTAATTAAATCAAATGAAAGTCAAAAACATTCGAACAAAGCCAATTGAATCAAATGAAAGTCAAACACATTCAAACAAACCTAATTGAATCAAATGAAAGTCAAAATCATTCAAACAGAGCTAATTAAATAAAATGAAAGTCAAACACATTTAAAAAGAGCTTTTTGAATCAAATGAAGGTCAAACACAATCTACAAAGCTAATTGAATCAAATGAAAGTCAAACACATTGAAACAAAGCTAATTGGATAAAACTTAAGTCAAACACATTCAAATAGAGCTTTTTGAATAAAATGAAAGTCAAATGCTTTCAACAAAGCTAATTGAATCAAACGAAAGTAAAAAACATCTAAAAAAATCTAATTAAAACAAATGAAAGTCAAACACATTCAGACAAAGCTATTTGTATAACCTGAAAGTCATATGCATTCTACAAATCTAATTGAATCAAATGAAAGTAAAAAACATCTAAAAAAATTCAAATTAAATCAATAAAAGATCAAACGTATTCAAACAAAACTATTTGAATCAAATGAAAGTCAAATGCATTCTATAAAGCTAATTGAATCAAATGAAAGTCAAACACATTCAAACAAAGCTAATTGAATCAAATGAAAGCAAACACATTAACAAACTAATTGAATCAAATGAAAGTCAATTTAAATCAAATGAAAGTCAAACACATTCAAAAAGTTTTTTGAATCAAATGAAGGTCAAATGCAATCTGCAAAGCTAATCAATCAAATCAAATGAAAGTCAAACACATTCAAACAAGCTAATTGAATCAAATGTAAGTCAAATACATTCAAACAAAGCTTTTTGAATCAAATGAAAGTCAAATGCATTCAACAAAGCTCATTGAATCAAATGAAAGTCAAAAACAACTAAAAAAATCTAATTAAATCAAATGAAAGTCAAACACATTCAGACAAAGCTATTTGAATCAAATGAAAGTCAAATGCGTTCTACAAATCTAATTGAATCAAATGAAATTAAAAAACATTTGAAAAAGCCAATTGAATCAAATGAAAGTCAAACACATTCAAACAAACCTAATTGAATCAAATGAAAGTCAAACACATTCAAACAAAGCTAATTGAATCAAATGAAAGTAAAACACATTAAACAAAACCTAATTGAATCAAATGAAAGTCAAACACATTCAAACAGAGCTAATTGAACCAAATGAAAGTCAAACACATTCAAAAAGAGTTTTTTGAATCAAATGAATGTCAAATGCAATCTTCAAAGCTAACCAAATCAAATGAAAGTCAAACACATTCAAAAAAGCTAATTGAATCAAATGTAAGTCAAATACATTCAAACAAAGCTTTTTGAATCAAATGAAAGTCAAATGCATTCAACAAAGCTCATTGAATCAAATGAAAGTCAAAAACAACTAAAAAAATCTAATTAAATCAAATGAAAGTCAAACACATTCAGACAAAGCTATTTGAATCAAATGAAAGTCAATGCATTCTACAAATCTAATTGAATCAAATGAAAGTAAAAAACATTTGAACAAAGCCAATTGAATCAAATGAAAGTCAAACACATTCAAACAAACCTAATTGAATCAAATGAAAGTCAAACACATTCAAACAAAGCTAATTGAATCAAATGAAAGTAAAACACATTAAAACAAACCTAATTGAATCAAATGAAAGTTAAACACATTCAAACAGAGCTAATTGAATCAAATGAAAGTCAAACACATTCAAAAAGAGTTTTTTGAATCAAATGAAGGTCAATGCAATCTGCAAAGCTAATCAAATCAAATGAAAGTCAAACACATTCAAACAAAGCTAATTGAATCAAATGTAAGTCAAATACATTCAAACAAAGCTTTTTGAATCAAATGAAAGTAAAATGCATTCAACAAAGGTCATTGAATAAAATGAAAGTCAAAAACATCTAAAAAATCCAATTAAATCAAATGAAAGTCAAACACATTCAGACAAGCTATTTGAATCAAATGAAAGTCAAATGCATTCTACAAATCTAATTGAATCAAATGAAAGTAAAAAACATTTGAACAAAGCCAATTGAATCAAATGAAAGTCAAACACATTCAAACAAACCTATATGAATCAATTGAAAGTCAAACACATTTAAACAGTGTTAATTGAATAAAATGAAAGTCAAACACATTAAACTATTTGAATCAAGTGAAAATCAAAAGCATTCTATAAATCTAATTGAATTAAATGAAAGTCAAACACATTCAAACAAAGCTAATTGAATCAAATGAAAGTAAAACACATTCAAACAAACCTAATTGAATCAAATGAAAGTCAAAGATATTCAAACAGAGCTAATTGAATCAAATGAAAGTCAAACACATTCAAACAAAGGTAATTGAATCAAATGTAAGTCAAACACATCCAAACAGAACTTTTGAATCAAATAAAAGTCAAATGCATTTAACAAAGCTAATTGAATGAAATGAAAGTAAAAAACATCTAAAAAACCTAATTAAATCAAATGAAAGTCAAACACATTCAGACAAAGCTATTTGAATCGAATGAAAGTCAAATGCATTCTACAAATCTAATTGAATCAAATGGAAGTAAAAAACATTCGAACAAAGCCAAATAAATCCAATGAAAGTCAAACACATTCTAACAAAGCTTTTTGAATCAAATGAAAGTCAAATGCATTCAACAAAGCTAATTAAATCAAATGAAAGTCAAAAACATGTAAAAAAATCTAATTAAATCAAATGAAAGTCAAACACAATAAAAAAAAGCTAATTAAATCAAATGAAAGTCAAAAACATGTAAAAAAATCTAATTAAATCAAATGAAACTCAAACACAATAAAAAAAAGCTAATTAAATCAAATGAAAGTCAAACATATTCAAACAAAGCTATTTGAATTAAATGAAAGTCAAATGCAATCTACAAAGCTAATTGAATCAAATGAAAGTTAAACGCATTCAAACAAACCTAATAGAATCAAATGAAAGACGAACACATTCAAACAGAGCTAATTGAATCAAATGAAAGTCAAATGCACTCTATAAAGCTAATTGAATCAAATGAAAGTCAAACACATTTAAACAAAGCTAATTGAATCAAATTATAGTAAAACACATTCAAACAAACCTAATAGAATCAAATAAAAGTCAAACACATTCAAACAAGCTAATTGAATCAAATGAAAGTCAAACACATTCAAACACAACTATTTGAATCAATTGAAAGTCAAATGCTTTCTACAAAGCTAATTGAATCAAATGAAAGTCAAAAACATTCCAAAAAAGCCAATTGAATCAAATGAAAATCAAACACATTCAAACAAACCTAATTGAAGAAAGTCAAACACATTCAACAAAGCTAATTGAATCAAATGAAAGTCAAACACATTCAAACAAAGCTGATTGGATCAAATGTAAGTCAAACACATTCAAACAGAGCTTTTTGAATCAAATTAAAGTCAAATGCATTCAACAAAGCTAATTAAATCAATCAAAGTCAAAAAAACATTTAAAAAAAATCTAATTAAATCAAATGAAAGACAAACACATTCAGACAAAGCTATTTGAATCAAATGAAATTCAAATGCATTCTACAAATCTAATTGAATCAAATGAAAGGAAAAACATCTAAAAAATTCAAATTAAAAGGTCAAACACATTCAAACAAAACTATTTGAATCAAATGAAAGTCAAAAGCATTCTATAAAGCCAATTGAATCAAATTAAAGTCAAACACTTTAAAACAAAGCTAATTGAATCAAATGAAAGTAAAACACATTCAAACAAACCTAATTGAATCAAATGAAAGTCAAAGACATTCAAACAGAGCTAATTGAATCAAATGAAAGTCAAACACATTTAAACAAAGCTAATTGAATCAAATGTAAGTCAAACACATTCAAACAGAGCTTTTGAATCAAATGAAAGTCAAATGCATTCAACAAAGCTAATTGAATCAAATGAAAGTCAAAAAAATCTAAAAAAACCTAATTAAATCAAATGAAAGTCAGAACACTTTCAAACAAAGCTATTTGAATCAAATGAAAGTCAAATGCATTCTACAAATCTATTTTAATCAAATGGAAGTAAAAAACAATCGAATAAAGCCAATTGAAACCAATGAAAGTCAAACACATTCAAACAAAGCTTTGAATCAAATGAAAGTCAAATGCATTCGAAAAAAGCTAATTGAATCAAATGAAAGTCAAAAACATCTAAAAAATAAATTTAAATCAAATGAAAGTAAAAAAAAATAAAAAAAAAGCTAAATAAATCAAATGAAAGTCAAACACATTCAAACAAAGCTATTTGAATTAAATGAAAGTCAAATGCAATCTACAAAGCTAATTGAATCAAATGAAATTAAAACACATTCAAACAAACCTAATAGAATCAAATGAAAGACGAACACATTCAAAATGAACTAATTTAATCAAATAAAAGTCCAACCCATTCAAAAAGATCTTTTTGAATCAAATTAAGGTCAAATTTAATCTACAAAGCTAATTGAATCAATTGAAAGTTAAACACATTCAAACAAAGCTATTTGAATGAAATGTAAGTCAAACACATTCAAAGAGCTTTTTGAATCAAATGAAAGTCAAATGCATTGAACAAAGCTAATTGAATCAAATGAAAGTCAATCACATTCAGACAAAGCTATTTGAATCAAATGAAAGTCAAATGCATTCTACAAAGCTAATTAATCAAATGAAAGTCAAAAAATTCGAACAAAGCCAATTGAATCAAATGAAAGTCAAACACATTCAAAAAACCTAATTGAATCAAATGAAAGTCAAAATCATTCAAACAGAGCTAATTAAATAAAATGAAAGTCAAACACATTTAAAAAGAGCTTTTTGAATCAAATGAAGGTCAAACACAATTACAAAGCTAATTGAATCAAATGAAAGTCAAACACATTGAAACAAAGCTAATTGGATAAAACTTAAGTCAAACACATTCAAATAGAGCTTTTTGAATAAAATGAAAGTCAAATGCGTTCAACAAAGCTAATTGAATCAAACGAAAGTAAAAAACATCTAAAAAAATCTAATTAAATCAAATGAAAGTCAAACACATTCAGACAAAGCTATTTGTATAACCTGAAAGTCATATGCATTCTACAAATCTAATTGAATCAAATGAAAGTAAAAAATCTAAAAAATTCAAATTAAATCAATAAAAGATCAAACACATTCAAACAAAACTATTTGAATCAAATGAAAGTCAAATGCATTCTATAAAGCTAATTGAATCAAATGAAAGTCAAACACATTCAAACAAAGCTAATTGAATCAAATGAAAGTAAAACACATTAAAACAAACCTAATTGAATCAAATGAAAGTCAAACACATTCAAATAGAGCTAATTGAATCAAATGAAAGTCAAACACATTCAAAAAGAGTTTTTTGAATCAAATGAAGGTCAAATGCAATCCGCAAAGCTAATCAATCAAATCAAATGAAAGTCAAACACATTCAAACAAGCTAATTGAATCAAATGTAAGTCAAATACATTCAAACAAAGCTTTTTGAATCAAATAAAGTCAAATGCATTCAACAAAGCTCATTGAATCAAATGAAAGTAAAAACAACTAAAAAAATCTAATTAAATCAAATGAAAGTCAAACAAATTCAGACAAAGCTATTTGAATCAAATGAAAGTCAAATGCGTTCTACAAATCTAATTGAATCAAATGAAATTAAAAACATTTGAACAAAGCCAATTGAATCAAATGAAAGTCAAACACATTCAAACAAACCTAATTGAATCAAATGAAAGTCAAACACATTCAAACAAAGCTAATTGAATCAAATGAAAGTCAAATCATTCAAACAGAGCTAATTAAATAAAATGAAAGTCAAACACATTTAAAAGAGCTTTTTGAATCAAATGAAGGTCAAACACAATCTACAAAGCTAATTGAATCAAATGAAAGTCAAACACATTGAAACAAAGCTAATTGATAAAATTAAGTCAAACACATTCAAATAGAGCTTTTTGAATAAAATGAAAGTCAAATGCATTCAACAAAGCTAATTGAATCAAACGAAAGTAAAAAACATCTAAAAAAATCTAATTAAATCAAATGAAAGTCAAACACATTCAGACAAAGCTATTTGTATAAATGAAAGTCATATGCATTCTACAAATCTAATTGAATCAAATGAAAGTAAAAAAATCTAAAAAATTCAAATTAAATCAATAAAAGATCAAACACATTCAAACAAAACTATTTGAATCAAAAAGTCAAATGCATTCATAAAGCTAATTGAATCAAATGAAAGTCAAACACATTCAAACAAAGCTAATTGAATCAAATGAAAGTAAAACACATTAAAACAAACCTAATTGAATCAAATGAAAGTCAAACACATTCAAAAGAGCTAATTGAATCAAATGAAAGTCAAACACATTCAAAAAGAGTTTTTTGAATCAAATGAAGGTCAAATGCAAAAGCTAATCAAAAATCAAATGAAAGTCAAACACATTCAAACAAGCTAATTGAATCAAATGTAAGTCAAATACATTCAAACAAAGCTTTTTGAATCAAATGAAAGTCAAATGCATTCAACAAAGCTCATTGAATCAAATGAAAGTAAAAAACAACTAAAAAATCTAATTAAATCAAATGAAAGTCAAACACATTCAGACAAAGCTATTTGAATCAAATGAAAGTCAAATGCGTTCTACAAATCTAATTGAATCAAATGAAATTAAAAAACATTTGAACAAAGCCAATTGAATCAAATGAAAGTCAAACACATTCAAACAAACCTAATTGAATCAAATGAAAGTCAAATTCAAACAAAAATTGAATCAAATGAAAGTCAAAATCATTCAAACAGAGCTAAATAAAATGAAAGTCAAACACATTTAAAAAGAGCTTTTTGAATCAAATGAAGGTCAAACACAATCTACAAAGCTAATTGAATCAAATGAAAGTCAAACACATTGAAACAAAGCTAATTGGATAAAACTTAAGTCAAACACATTCAAATAGAGCTTTTTGAATAAAATAAAAGTCAAATGCGTTCAACAAAGCTAATTGAATCAAACGAAAGTAAAAAACATCTAAAAAAATCTAATTAAATCAAATGAAAGTCAAACACATTCAGACAAAGCTATTTGTATCAAATGAAAGTCAAATGCATTCTACAAATCTAATTGAATCAAATGAAAGTAAAAAACATCTAAAAAATTCAAATTAAATCAAAAAGATCAAACACATTCAAACAAAACTATTTGAATCAAATGAAAGTCAAATGCATTCTATAAAGCTAATTGAATCAAATGAAAGTCAAACACATTCAAACAAAGCTAATTGAATCAAATGAAAGTAAAACACATTAAAACAAACCTAATTGAATCAAATGAAAGTCAAATTCAAATAATTGAATCAAATGAAAGTCAAACATATTCAAACAAACTATTTGAATCAAATGAAAGTTAAACACTTTCAAACAAAGCTAATTGAATCAAATAAAGTAAAACACATTGAGCTAATTGAATCAAATGAAAGTCAAACACATTCAAAAAGAGTTTTTTGAATCAAATGAAGGTCAAATGCAATCGCAAAGCTAATCAATCAAATCAAATGAAAGTCAAACACATTCAAACAAGCTAATTGAATCAAATGTAAGTCAAATACATTCAAACAAAGCTTTTTGAATCAAATGAAAGTCAAATGCATTCAACAAAGCTCATTGAATCAAATGAAAGTAAAAAACAACTAAAAAAATCTAATTAAATCAAATGAAAGTCAAACACATTCAGACAAAGCTATTTGAATCAAATGAAAGTCAAATGCGTTCTACAAATCTAATTGAATCAAATGAAATTAAAAAACATTTGAACAAAGCCAATTGAATCAAATGAAAGTCAAACACATTCAAACAAACCTAATTGAATCAAATGAAAGTCAAACACATTCAAACAAAGCTAATTGAATCAAATGAAAGTAAAACACATTAAAAAACCTAATTGAATCAAATGAAAGTCAAACACATTCAAACAGAGCTAATTGAATCAAATGAAAGTCAAACACATTCAAAAAGAGTTTTTTGAATCAAATGAAGGTCAAATGCAATCTGGAAAGCTAATCAAATCAAATGAAGTTAACACATTCAAACAAAGCTAATTGAATTAAATGTAAGTCAAATACATTCAAACAAAGCTTTTTGAATCAAATGAAAGTCAAATGCATTCAACAAAGCTCATTGAATCAAATGAAAGTCAAAAACATCTAAAAAATCTAATTAAATCAAATGAAAGTCAAACACATTTAGACAAAGCTATTTGAATCAAATGAAAGTCAAATGCATTCTACAAATCTAATTGAATCAAATGAAAGTAAAAAACATTTGAACAAAGCCAATTGAATCAAATGAAAGTCAAACACATTCAAACAAAATTGAATCAAATGAAAGTCAAACACATTCAAACAAAGCTAATTGAATCAAATGAAAGTAAAACACATTAAAACAAACCTAATTGAATCAAATGAAAGTCAAACACATTCAAACAGAGCTAATTGAATAAAATGAAAGTCAAACACATTCAAAAAGAGTTTTTTGAGTCAAATGAAGGTCAAATGCAATTGCAAAGCTAATTAAATCAAATGAAAGTCAAACACATTCAAACAAAGCTAATTGAATCAAATGTAAGTCAAACATTCAAACAAAGCTTTTTGAATCAAATGAAAGTCAAATGCATTCAACAAAGGTCATTGAATCAAATGAAAGTCAAAAACATCTAAAAAATCCAATTAATCAAATGAAAGTGAAACACATTCAGACAAAGCTATTTGAATCAAATGAAAGTCAAATGCATTCTACAAATCTAATTGAATCAAATGAAAGTAAAAAACATTTGAACAAAGCCAATTGAATCAAATGAAAGTCAAACACATTCAAACAAACCTATCTGAATCAATTGAAAGTCAAACACATTCAAACAGTGTTAATTGAATAAAATGAAAGTCAAACACATTAAATTTGAATCAAGTGAAAGTCAAAAGCATTCTATAAATGTAATTGAATTAAATGAAAGTCAAACACATTCAAACAAAGCTAATTGAATCAAATGAAAGTAAAACACATTCAAACAAACCTAATTGAATCAAATGAAAGTCAAAGATATTCAAACAGAGCTAATTGAATCAAATGAAAGTCAAACATTCAAACAAAGGTAATTGAATCAAATGTAAGTCAAACACATCAAACAGAGCTTTTTGAATCAAATGAAAGTCAAATGCATTTAACAAAGCTAATTGAATGAAATGAAAGTCAAAAACATCTAAAAAACCTAATTAAATTAAATGAAAGTCAAACACATTCAGACAAAGCTATTTCAATCGAAAAAAGTCAAATGCATTCTACAAATCTAATTGAATCAAATGAAGTAAAATTCGAACAAAGCCAAATAAATCAATGAAAGTCAAACACATTCTAACAAAGCTTTTTGAATCAAATGAAAGTCAAATGCATTCAACAAAGCTAATTAAATCAAATGAAAAAACATGTAAAAAAAATCTAATTAAATCAAATGAAAGTCAAACACAATAAAAAAGCTAATTAAATCAAATGAAAGTCAAAAACATGTAAAAAAATCTAATTAAATCAAATGCTAATTAAATCAAATGAAAGTCAAACATATTCAAACAAAGCTATTTGAATTAAATGAAAGTCAAATGCAATCTACCAAAGCTCATTGAATCAAATGAAAGTTAAACGCATTCAAACAAACCTAATAGAATCAAATGAAAGACGAACACATTCAAACAGAGCTAATTGAATCAAATGAAAGTCAAATACATTCTATAAAGCTAATAGAATCAAATGAAAGTCAAACACATTTAAACAAAGCTAATTGAATCAAATTATAGTAAAACACATTCTAACAAACCTAATAGAATCAAATGAAAGTCCAAACACATTCAAACAGAGCTAATTGAAATCAAATTGATGCGTGCATCAATGTGAACGATGAGCATGTTGAAGAATTATTCAAGAAAGTCAAGAAAGCATGAATCTATACTTGAAGCTTCTTCAATAGGTCAAACTTACTATCGGGGCATCAAGACAAAGCCACGCTTTGTATGGTGGCGTTCTTGGGAGTTCTTGAAGCTTCTGATAGTTCTTTAAGGTTTCTTTAAAAGCTTTCTTAGGTTTTTGCTTACAAGTTTTTACCTTTCACTTGAAAGGGTTTTTCTTGTTTTAAGCACTTAGGATTTCTAATTGCATTAGAATTGTTTTAGTCTAGTAGGCGTCAATAATAGCTTGGAGTGCAAGCTTGAGTTAGGATAAAATAGGCAAGTTTTATCTTAAGAGTAGTTAGAGTTTAAGTAGGATTAAATAACTAAATCAAAGTTATCTAAACTTGATTAAGTTATGCAATCCGTGGGTTTTTGTTAGGGGATTAGAATCTAATTCAAGTGGGATTAGGATAATTGATTGAGTTTATAAATATAGGGTTGTAATCTTCGAATAAGATACAAGTTTAATCATACATTCATAATAATATTTCTTATCGCTTTTGTTAAGTTGGATTACTTAAATTCTTGATTGGTGGATTCCAATTTGCTGTTTTGTTTGTTTTAGTTAAAACAATCACCTAGGTTGATTAATTAGGTGGATTCTTGATTAATTAATCTAAGTTTCTTGCTTAATTCTTGGTGAATTTTCTGTATAGAATTAGGTTAGATTCATATCTTTGTGAGGCTTAGTTTTCGGACTAAAAATCACATCATCTTGTATCAGAGCACAGTTTCGGTAGAATTTAAACTGGTGACGTTAGGCTTGGAATTTTTGGCGGAAAATTTTGTGGCAAGATTCAGAAAACGTAGATCAACATTGTGTCAAAATTTCGTGTCAATTGGACGCGTAACGAAGTCTGTGCAACCTCAAACTTTTGAGAGTGTTACACAAAGTTGCGATCTGGAGAACGGTTCTTATTTGCTTCAAGAATCAATCAAGATTCAATCTTTTAATCAAGATTTTGCATAAACTAAACCTGGTTTGTGTAGGAGCAATGAGTGACGAAGAAATCCCAGGGATTCCAAGGGGTTTGAACCTTGATCAAGCGCATAACTTGCGGAGGGATCGTCAAATAGAGCGATTGTCACAACAATTGCAAGAAGTATTGGCTAGGCTTGACGAACGTGACAAAACTTCATCTTCAAGGAAGAACAAATCAGTTGCAATTTCTAGTTCAAGTGAAGACGAATATGAAAGGAGAAAAGCAAGTAGATCACGCCATAAAGATTCATCTTCGAGTGATGAACCTAGAAGGCATAGACGGAAGAACAAGGCCAAAGATGATGACCGAAATATAAGGTTAGATTTTCCGGAATTCAATGGTAGTATGCTAGACCCCGAAAAATATTTTGAGTGGGTTAGAAGAGCCGAAACACTCTTTGATTACAAGGAGTATGATGAACGAAAGAGGTGCAAACTTGCTGAATTAAAACTCACAGGTTATGCGAGTTTATGGTATGATAATCTCAAGAAAAAGAGACGCAAGGAGGGACGATCCAAGATCACTACTTGGACACAATTGCAGAAATATATGAAGCGTCAATTTGTGCCCCATGAGTACGTGCAAGAAGTGTATCTCAAGATGCAGACTTTTAAGCAAGGAAATCAATCCGTGGAGGCTTATTTGTGTGAGTTTGAGAAACTATGTTTATTGTGTGATTTAGAAGAAATTCTAGGGCACAAAATAGCACGTTTTATTGCAGGTTTGAACGAAAATGTTCAAGAGAAGATTGAATTGCACGAATACTATTCGTTTGAAGAAGTATGCAAGGCGGCCATTAAGGTTGAAAGACAATTCAAGGCCAAGAAGACCTCAAGTGTGAAACCGTTCACACGCACGTTCACAAAGGCTAGTGACAAGCCTACCTTTGATAGGACTTCTTCTAATCCGTATGCTAAAGATAACAAACCCCAGAAACGAAGCTAGCAAGAAGGTGACCGAAGATAGAAAATGTTTCAAATGTGGGAGTGTTGGCCACATAGCAAGCAATTGCTACTCAAAACGCACTATGACGGCTCAAGAATGGGAAGAAGAGAAAGCTAGGTGCGAGGGAAATAGTGACATGGAGGTTGTGGTCGAGAAAGAACGTGATTTTGAAGAAGAGGAGGGTAGTGCCGAAGAGGTTGATGGTGAAACGCAAGGAAAGAGCTTGGTTCTAAGGAGAGCTCTTCACTCTAAACCTATGCCCGTTGAAGAGAATCAAAAGAGAAAAATCTTTTTAACAAGGTGCAAGGTGGAAGATCGATTGTGTGACGTAATAATAGACTCGGGAAGTTGCACAAATGTGGTGTCTACAACTTTGATCAACAAATTAGAGTGGCCTACAACCGATCACCCAAAACCTTACAAGCTACATTGGCTCAATGATGCTAGTGACGTGAAGGTAACGAAACGAGCCCTAATCACCTTTTCAATTGGCAAATATCATGATAAAGTTTTATGTGATGTATGCCCTATGGATGCTTGTCATATCTTATTGGGTAGACCATGGCAATATGATAGATTTGTCAAGTTTAATGGTAGGACAAATGTGTATATAATTCGAAAAGGAAAGGGGGAAAAATCATATGCATTGAAACCACTTGTTGATCATAGAATTAACCCTAGTTCAAAAGGTGCATATTTAATTGGGGAAAAGGAGTTGGAGAAAGAGATCAACAACAACAATATAGTATATATTATGGTGGCTAACAATGTGCAAGTGAATGAAAGTAAACAAGAAAAGAGGCCCGTGGAATTAGAAGTAGTATTGCAAGAGTATTGTGATGTTTTTCCTAGTGAATTACCACCGGGATTACCACCAATTCGTGGTATTGAACATCAAATTGATCTTATTCCGGGAGCTCCACTACCTAACAAGGCAGCATATAGAAGTAATCCGGAAGAAACAAAGGAAATGCAACGTCAAATAGAGGAATTGATGCAAAGAGGCTACGTGAAAGAGAGTATGAGCCCATGTGCCGTGCCTACATTTTAGTTCCAAAAAAAGATGGGAGTTGGCGTATGTGCATTGATAGTAGGAGTGTGAACAACATAACCATCAAGTATAGATTTCCTATACCTAGACTTGATGATTTGTTAGACGAATTGCATGGTTCAAAGCTATTTTCCAAGATTGATCTTATGAGTGGCTATCATCAAATACGCATGAGGGAAGGAGATGAATGGAAGACGGCTTTCAAGACTAAAGTGGGGTTGTATGAGTGGTTGGTCATGCCTTTTGGTCTAACCAATGCGCCCAGTACATTTATGAGATTGATGAACGAGGTGTTGAAACCATTTCTTGGAAGGTTCGTAGTTGTTTACTTGGATGACATATTAATTTATTCTGAAAATTTCAATGATCATCTAATGCATTTGAGAAGCGTTTTGGAGGTTCTTAGGGAGAAGAAGTTGTACGCAAAATTGGAAAAATGTTATTTTCTTGTTCCTAGCGTGACGTTTCTAGGGTATGTAGTATCCAAAGATGGTGTGTCCGTGGATCAATCCAAGGTTGAAGCTATCAAGACTTGGCCCGTACCTACCAATGTGAGTGAAGTTAGATCGTTTCATGGTCTAGCGTCGTTTTATAGAAGATTTGTGAAGAATTTTTCCACGATAGTTGCACCTATGACTGAATGCTTGAAGAAAGACAAGGGAAAATTCGAGTGGACCAAGGAAGCCCAACGTGCATTTGATTTGGTCAAAAGGAAGCTATGTGAAGCACCCGTACTTGCATTGCCGGATTTTTCACAACCATTTGAGGTAGAGACCGACGCTAGTGGTGTAGGGATTGGTGCCGTTTTGGTTCAAAAGAAGCGCCCTATTGCCTATTTTAGTGAGAAATTAAACGGTGCTAGATTGAACTATTCTACCTATGACAAGGAGTTCTATGCTATTGTGCGAGCATTGGACCATTGGAGTCACTATTTGCGCCCAAATCACTTTGTGTTGCATAGTGATCACGAAGCTTTGAAGTACATTCATGGTCAACAAAAATTGAACCCTAGACATGCTAAATGGGTAGAGTTTCTACAAGCTTTCAATTTTTCTTCAAAGTATAAGGAGGGGAAAGCAAATGTAGTGGCCGATGCACTATCTAGAAGACACACGTTGCTTGGAGTGTTGAATTGTAAACTACTTGGTTTCGCGTTAATCAAGGAGTACTATAAGGGGGACGTGGATTTCTCTACAATCCTAGAGGAGTGTTCCAAGGGGGCCGTAGGTTCCTATGTTTTACAAGACGGTTTTCTTTTCAAGGGGAATCGTTTGTGCGTGCCTAAGTGTTCTATTAGAGAATTAATAGTAAGAGAAGTGCATGGAGGAGGGATAGCGGGACATTTTGGCATAACGAAAACATTAACTATGCTGCAAGAGCATTTTTATTGGCCTAGAATGCTAGCGGATGTACAATCAATAGTTTCTAGGTGTGCAACATGTCAAAAAGCCAAGGCTACGTTTCATCAAGGCTTATATACGCCCTTGCCCGTGCCAGATTCACCTTGGGAAGACGTGTCTATGGATTTTGTAGTTGGTTTGCCAAGGACTCAAAGAGGAAAGGACTCAATCATGGTTGTAGTGGATCGATTTTCCAAGATGGCTCATTTCATACCTTGTCACAAAGTGGACGATGCTATGAAAGTGGCGGAATTGTATTTCAAGGAAGTGGTGAGACTACATGGGTTGCCGAACAGTATTGTGAGTGATCGTGATACAAAGTTCATGAGTTTCTTTTGGAATCACTATGGAAGTTGGTGGGAACGAAGCTGTTATTTAGTACATCATATCACCCGCAAACGGACGGACAAACGGAGGTAACAAATCGAACTCTTGGTGTGCTTTTACGTGGAC
>NW_018745301.1:0-31486 GCF_001683475.1 Chenopodium quinoa | reverse complement strand
GCATTTGACTCTCATTTGATTGAATTAGCTTTGTTTTGAATGTGTTTAACTTTCACTTGATTCAATTAGCTTTGTAGAATGTATTTTACTTTAATTTGATTTTATTAGCTTTGTGTGAATGCATTTGACTCTCATTTGATTCAAGTAGCTTTGTTTGAATGTGTTTGACTTTCATTTGATTCAATTAGCTTTATAGAATGTATTTTACTTTAATTGATTTAATTAGCTTTGTTTGAATGTATTTGACTCTCATTTGATTTCAAATAGCTTTTGTAGAATGTATTTGACTTTCATTTGATTCAAATAGGTTTGCTTAAATGTGTTTGACTTTCATATGATTCAATTAGCTTTGTTTGAATGTGTTTGACTTTCATTTGATTCAAATAGCTTTGTTTGAATGTGATTGACTTTCATTTGATCAATTAGCTTTGTAGAATGTATTTGAATTTCATTGATTCAAATAGCTTTGATTAAATGTGTTTGACTTTCATTTGATTCAATTAGCTTTGTTTGAATGTGTTTGACATTCATATGATTCAATTAGCTTTGTTTGAATGTGTTTAACTTTATTTGATTCATTTAGCTTTGTTTGAATGTGTTTGACTTTCATTTAATTCAATTAGCTTTGTAGAATGTATTTGACTTTCATTTGTTCAAATAGCGTTGTTTGAATGTGTTTGACTTTCATTTTATTCAATTAGCTTTGTACAATGAATTTGACTTTCATTTGATTCAAATAGCTTTGTTTGAATGTGTTTGAATTTCATTTGATTCAATTTGCTTTGTAGAATGCATTTCACTTTCATTTGATTTATATAGCTTTGTTTGAATATGTTTGACTTTCATTTAAATTAAAAAAGCTTTTTTTTAATGTGTTTGACATTCATTTGATTTAAAAGGCTTTGTTTGAATGTGTTTGACTTTTCATTATTATTCAATTAGCTTTGTAGAATGTATGACTCTCATTTGATTCAAATAGCTTTGTTTGAATGTGTTTGACTTTCATTTGATCCAATTAGCTTTGTAGAATGTATTTTACTTTCATTAGATTCAAATAGCTTTGTTTGAATGTATTTGACTTTCATTTGATTAATTTGCTTTGTAGAATGCATTTCACTTTCATTTTATTTATATAGCTTTGTTTGAATGTGTTTGATTTTAATTTAAATTAAAAGCTTTTTTGAATTTGTATGACTTTCATTTGATATAAAAGCCTTTGTTTAAATGTGTTTGACTTTTAATTTGATTCAATTAGCTTTGTAGAATGTATTTTAATTTTATTTGATTTAATTAGATTTGTGTGAATGCATTTGACTCTCATTTGATTCAATTAGCTTTGTTTAAATGTGTTTGACTTTCATTTGATTCAATTAGCTTAGAATGTATTTTACTTTAATTTGATTTAATTAGCTTTGTTTGAATGTATTTGACTCTCATTTGATTCAAATAGCTTTGTTGACTTTCATTTGATTCGAAAGATTTGTTTGAAGGTGTTTGACTTTCATTTGATTTAAAAGGCGTTGTTTGAATGTGTTTGACTTTCATTTGATTCAATTAGATTTGTTTGAATGTGTTTAACTTTCATGGATTCAATTAGCTTTGTAGAATGTATTTGACTTTCATATGATTCAAATAGCTTTGTTTGAATGTGTTTGACTTTCATTTGATACAATTAGCTTTGTAGAACGTATTTGACTTTCATTTGATTCAAATAGCTTTAGGAATGTTATTGACTTTCATTTAATTCAATCAGCTTTGTAGAATGTATTTGACTTCCATTTGATTTAAATAGCTTTGTTTGAATGTGTTTGACTTTCATTTGATCCAATTAGCTTTGTAGAATGTATTTACTTTCATTTGATTCAAATAGCTTTGTTTGAATGTGTTTGACTTTCATTTGATTTAATTTGCGTTGTAGAATGTATTTCACTTTCATTTGATTTATATAGCTTTGTTTGAATGTGTTTGATTTTAATTTAAATTAAAAAGCTTTTTTTGAATGTGTTTGACTTTCATTTGATTTAAAAGGCTTTGTTTAAATGTGTTTGACTTTTAATTTGATTCAATTAGCTTTGTAGAATGTATTTTACTTTAATTTGATTTAATTAGCTTTGTGTGAATGCATTTGACTCTCATTTGATTCAATTAGCTTTGTTTAAATGCGTTTGACTTTTTTTGATTCAATTAGCTTTGTAGAATGTATTTACTTTAATTTGATTTATTAGCTTTGTGTGAATGCAATTGACTCTCATTTGATTCAATTAGCTTTTTTGAATGTGTTTGACTTTCATTTGATTCAATTAGCTTTGTAGAATGTATTTTACTTTAATTTGATTTTATTAGCTTTGTGTGAATGCATTTGACTCTCATTTGATTCAAGAAGCTTTGTTTGAATGTGTTTGACTTTCATTTGATTCGAAAGATTTGTTTGAAGGTGTTTGACTTTCATTTGATTTAATTAGCTTTGTTTGAATGTATTTGACTCTCATTTGATTCAAATAGCTGTGTTTGAATGTATTTGACTTTCATTTGATTCGAAAGATTTGTTTGAAAGTGTTTGACTTTCATTTGATTTAAAAGGCATTGTTTGAATGTGTTTGACTTTCATTTGATTCAATTAGCTTTGTTTGAATGTGTTTGACTTTCATGATTCAATTAGCTTCGTAGAATGTATTTGACTTTCATTTGATTCAAATAGCTTTGTTTGAATGTGTTTGACTTTCATTTGATTCAATTTGCTTTGTAGAATGTATTTGACTTTTATTTGATTCCAATAGTTTTGTTTAAATGTGTTTGACTTTCAATTGATTCAATTAGCTTTGTAGAATGTATTGGACTTTTATTTGATTTAATTTGCTTTGTTTGAATGTAATTTGACTTTCATTTGATGCAAATAGCTTTTTGTAGAATGTATTTGACTTTTATTTGATTCAAATAGGTTTGCTTAAATGTGTTTGACTTTCATATGATTCAATTAGCTTTCTTTGAATGTGTTTGACTTTCATTTGATTCAAATAGCTTTGTTTGAATGTGATTGACTTTCATTTGATCAATTAGCTTTGTAGAATGTATTTGACTTTCATTGATTCAAATAGCTTTTGATTAAATGTGTTTGACTTTCATTTGATTAAATTAGCTTTGTTTGAATGTGTTTGACATTCATATGATTCAATTAGCTTTGTTTGAATGTGTTTAACTTTATTTGATTCATTTAGCTTTGTTTGAATGTGTTTGACTTTCATTTAATTTCAATTAGCTTTGTAGAATGTATTTGACTTTCATTTGGTTCAAATAGCGTTGTTTGAATGTGTTTGACTTTCATTTTATTCAATTAGCTTTGTACAATGAATTTGACTTTCATTTGATTCAAATAGCTTTGTTGGAATGTGTTTGAATTTCATTTGATTCAATTTGCTTTGTAGAATGCATTTCACTTTCATTTGAATTATATAGCTTTGTTTGAATGTGTTTGACTTTCATTTAAATTAAAAAGCTTTTTTTTTTAATGTGTTTTGACATTCATTTGATTTAAAAGGCTTTGTTTGAATGTGTTTGACTTTCATATTATTCAATTAGCTTTGTAGAATGTATATGACTCTCATTTGATTCAAATAGCTTTGTTTAAATGTGTTTGACTTTCATTTGATCCAATTAGCCTTGTAAAATGTATTTTACTTTCATTAGATTCAAATAGCTTTGTTTGAATGTATTTGACTTTCATTTGATTTAATTTGCTTTGTAGAATGCATTTCACTTTCATTTTATTTATATAGCTTTGTTTGAATGTGTTTGATTTTAATTTAAATTAAAAAGCTTTTTTTTTAATGTGTTTGACTTTCATTTGATTAAAAAGGCTTTGTTTAAATGTGTTTGACTTTTAATTTGATTCAATTAGCTTTGTAGAATGTATTTTACTTTTATTTGATTTAATTAGCTTTGTGTGAATGCATTTGACTCTCATTTGATTTAATTAGCTTTGTTTAAATGTGTTTGACTTTCATTTGATTCAATTAGCTTTGTAGAATGTATTTTACTTTAATTTGATTTAATTAGCTTTGTTTGAATGTATTTGACTCTCATTTGATTCAAATAGCTTTGTTTGAATGTATTTGACTTTCATTTGATTCGAAAGATTTGTTTGAAGGTGTTTGACTTTCATTTGATTTAAAAGGCGTTGTTTGAATGTGTTTGACTTTCATTTGATTCAATTAGATTTGTTTGAATGTGTTTGACTTTCATGGATTCAATTAGCTTCGTAGAATGTATTTGACTTTCATATGATTCAAATAGCTTTGTTTGAATGTGTTTGACTTTCATTTGATACAATTAGCTTTGTAGAACGTATTTGACTTTCATTTGATTCAAATAGCTTTGTAGGAATGTTATTGACTTTCATTTAATTCAATCAGCTTTATAGAATCTATTTGACTTCCATTTGATTTTAATAGCTTTGTTTGAATGTGTTTGACTTTCATTTGATCCAATTAGCTTTGTAGAATGTATTTTACTTTCATTTGATTCAAATAGCTTTGTTTGAATGTGTTTGACTTTCATTTGATTTAATTTGCGTTGTAGAATGTATTTCACTTTCATTTGATTTATATAGCTTTGTTTGAATGTGTTTGATTTTAATTTAAATTAAAAAGCTTTTTTTTTGAATGTGTTTGACTTTCATTTAATTTAAAAGGCTTTGTTTAAATGTGTTTGACTTTTAATTTGATTCAATTAGCTTTGTAGAATGTATTTTACTTTTAATTTGATTTAATTAGCTTTGTGTGAATGCATTTGACTCTCATTTGATTCAATTAGCTTTGTTTAAATGTGTTTGACTTTTAATTTGATTCAATTAGCTTTGTAGAATGTATTTTACTTTAATTTGATTTAATTAGCTTTGTGTGAATGCAATTGACTCTCATTTGATTCAATTAGCTTTGTTTGAATGTGTTTGACTTTCATTTGATTCAATTAGCTTTGTAGAATGTATTTTACTTTAATTTTGATTTTATTAGCTTTGTGTGAATGCATTTGACTCTCATTTGATTCAAGTAGCTTTGTTTGAATGTGTTTGACTTTCATTTGATTCAATTAGCTTTGTAGAATGTGTTTTACTTTAATTTGATTTAATTAGCTTTGTTTGAATGTATTTGACTCTCATTTGATTCAAATAGCTGTGTTTGAATGTATTTGACTTTCATTTGATTCGAAAGATTTGTTTGAAAGTGTTTGACTTTCATTTGATTTAAAAGGCATTGTTTGAATGTGTTTGACTTTCATTTGATTCAATTAGCTTTGTTTGAATGTGTTTGACTTTCATGGATTCAATTAGCTTCGTAGAATGTATTTGACTTTCATTTGATTCAAATAGCTTTGTTTGAATGTGTTTGACTTTCATTTGATTCAATTTGCTTTGTAGAATGTATTTGACTTTTATTTGATTCCAATAGTTTTTGTTTAAATGTGTTTGACTTTCAATTGATTCAATTAGCTTTGTAGAATGTATTGGACTTTTATTTGATTTAATTTGCTTTGTTTGAATGTATTTGACTTTCATTTGATGCAAATAGCTTTGTAGAATGTATTTGACTTTTATTTGATTCAAATAGGTTTGCTTAAATGTGTTTGACTTTCATATGATTCAATTAGCTTTCTTTGAATGTGTTTGACTTTCATTTGATTCAAATAGCTTTGTTTGAATGTGATTGACTTTCATTTGATCAATTAGCTTTGTAGAATGTATTTGACTTTCATTGATTCAAATAGCTTTGATTAAATGTGTTTGACTTTCATTTGATTCAATTAGCTTTGTTTGAATGTGTTTGACATTCATATGATTCAATTAGCTTTGTTTGAATGTGTTTTAACTTTATTTGATTCATTTAGCTTTGTTTGAATGTGTTTTGACTTTCATTTAATTCAATTAGCTTTGTAGAATGTATTTGACTTTCATTTGGTTCAAATAGCGTTGTTTGAATGTGTTTGACTTTCATTTTATTCAATTAGCTTTGTACAATGAATTTGACTTTCATTTGATTCAAATAGCTTTGTTGGAATGTGTTTGAATTTCATTTGATTCAATTTGCTTTGTAGAATGCATTTCACTTTCATTTGATTTATATAGCTTTGTTTGAATGTGTTTGACTTTCATTTAAATTAAAAAGCTTTTTTTTTAATGTGTTTGACATTCATTTGATTTAAAAGGCTTTGTTTGAATGTGTTTGACTTTCATATTATTCAATTAGCTTTGTAGAATGTATATGACTGTCATTTGATTCAAATAGCTTTGTTTAAATGTGTTTGACTTTCATTTGATCCAATTAGCTTTGTAAAATGTATTTTACTTTCATTAGATTCAAATAGCTTTGTTTGAATGTATTTGACTTTCATTTGATTTAATTTTCTTTGTAGAATGCATTTCACTTTCATTTTATTTATATAGCTTTGTTTGAATGTGTTTGATTTTAATTTAAATTAAAAAGCTTTTTTTTGAATGTGTTTGACTTTCATTTGATTAAAAAGGCTTTGTTTAAATGTGTTTGACTTTTAATTTGATTCAATTAGCTTTGTAGAATGTATTTTACTTTTATTTGATTTAATTAGCTTTGTGTGAATGCATTTGACTCTCATTTGATTTAATTAGCTTTGTTTAAATGTGTTTGACTTTCATTTGATTCAATTAGCTTTGTAGAATGTATTTTACTTTAATTTGATTTAATTAGCTTTGTTTGAATGTATTTGACTCTCATTTGATTCAAATAGCTTTGTTTGAATGTATTTGACTTTCATTTGATTCAAAAGATTTGTTTGAAGGTGTTTGACTTTCATTTGATTTAAAAGGCGTTGTTTGAATGTGTTTGACTTTCATTTGATTCAATTAGATTTGTTTGAATGTGTTTGACTTTCATGGATTCAATTAGCTTCGTAGAATGTATTTGACTTTCATATGATTCAAATAGCTTTGTTTGAATGTGTTTGACTTTCATTTGATACAATTAGCTTTGTAGAACGTATTTGACTTTCATTTGATTCAAATAGCTTTGTAGGAATGTTATTGACTTTCATTTAATTCAATCAGCTTTGTAGAATGTATTTGACTTCCATTTGATTTTAATAGCTTTGTTTGAATGTGTTTGACTTTCATTTGATCCAATTAGCTTTGTAGAATGTATTTAACTTTCATTTGATTCAAATAGCTTTGTTTGAATGTGTTTGACTTTCATTTGATTTAATTTGCGTTGTAGAATGTATTTCACTTTCATTTGATTTATATAGCTTTGTTTGAATGTGTTTGATTTTAATTTAAATTAAAAAGCTTTTTTTGAATGTGTTTGACTTTCATTTGATTTAAAAAAAAGGCTTTGTTTAAATGTGTTTGACTTTTTAATTTGATTCAATTAGCTTTGTAGAATGTATTTTACTTTTATTTGATTTAATTAGCTTTTGTGTGAATGCATTTGACTTTCATTTGATTTAAATAACTTTGTTTGAATGCGTTTGACTTTCATTTGATTCAATTAGCTTTGTAGAATGTATTTTACTTTAATTTGATTTTATTAGCTTTGTGTGAATGCATTTGACTCTCATTTGATTCAAGTAGCTTTGTTTGAATGTGTTTGACTTTCATTTGATTCAATTAGCTTTGTAGAATGTATTTTACTTTAATTTGATTTAATTAGCTTTGTTTGAATGTATTTGACTCTCATTTGATTCAAATAGCTGTGTTTGAATGTATTTGACTTTCATTTGATTCGAAAGATTTGTTTGAAGGTGTTTGACTTTCATTTGATTTAAAAGGCATTGTTTGAATGTGTTTGACTTTCATTTGATACAATTAGCTTTGTAGAACGTATTTGACTTTCATTTGATTCAAATAGCTTTGTAGGAATGTTATTGACTTTCATTTAATTCAATCAGCTTTATAGAATGTATTTGACTTCCATTGATTTTAATAGCTTTGTTTGAATGTGTTTGACTTTCATTTGATCCAATTAGCTTTGTAGAATGTATTTTACTTTCATTTGATTCAAATAGCTTTGTTTGAATGTGTTTGACTTTCATTTGATTTAATTTGCGTTGTAGAATGTATTTCACTTTCATTTGATTTATATAGCTTTGTTTGAATGTGTTTTGATTTTAATTTAAATTAAAAAGCTTTTTTTTGAATGTGTTTGACTTTCATTTGATTTAAAAGGCTTTGTTTAAATGTGTTTTGACTTTTAATTTGATTCAATTAGCTTTTGTAGAATGTATTTTACTTTAATTTGATTTAATTAGCTTTGTGTGAATGCATTTGACTCTCATTTGATTCAATTAGCTTTGTTTAAATGTGTTTGACTTTTAATTTGATTCAATTAGCTTTGTAGAATGTATTTTACTTTAATTTGATTTAATTAGCTTTGTGTGAATGCAATTGACTCTCATTTGATTCAATTAGCTTTGTTTGAAATGTGTTTGACTTTCATTTGATTCAATTAGCTTTGTAGAATGTATTTTACTTTAATTTGATTTTATTAGCTTTGTGTGAATGCATTTGACTCTCATTTGATTCAAGTAGCTTTGTTTGAATGTGTTTGACTTTCATTTGATTCAATTAGCTTTGTAGAATGTGTTTTACTTTAATTTGATTTAATTAGCTTTGTTTGAATGTATTTGACTCTCATTTGATTCAAATAGCTGTGTTTGAATGTATTTGACTTTCATTTGATTCGAAAGATTTGTTTGAAAGTGTTTGACTTTCATTTGATTTAAAAGGCATTGTTTGAATGTGTTTGACTTTCATTTGATTCAATTAGCTTTGTTTGAATGTGTTTGACTTTCATGGATTCAATTAGCTTCGTAGAATGTATTTGACTTTCATTTGATTCAAATAGCTTTGTTTGAATGTGTTTGACTTTCATTTGATTCAATTTGCTTTGTAGAATGTATTTGACTTTTATTTGATTCCAATAGTTTTGTTTAAATGTGTTTTGACTTTCAATTGATTCAATTAGCTTTGTAGAATGTATTGGACTTTTATTTGATTTAATTTGCTTTGTTTGAATGTATTTGACTTTCATTTGATGCAAATAGCTTTATAGAATGTATTTGACTTTTATTTGATTCAAATAGGTTTGCTTAAATGTGTTTGACTTTCATATGATTCAATTAGCTTTCTTTGAATGTGTTTGACTTTCATTTTGATTCAAATAGCTTTTGTTGAATGTGATTGACTTTCATTTGATCAATTAGCTTTGTAGAATGTATTTGACTTTCATTGATTCAAATAGCTTTGATTAAATGTGTTTGACTTTCATTTGATTCAATTAGCTTTTGTTTGAATGTGTTTGACATTCATATGATTCAATTAGCTTTGTTTGAATGTGTTTAACTTTATTTGATTCATTTAGCTTTGTTTGAATGTGTTTGACTTTCATTTAATTCAATTAGCTTTGTAGAATGTATTTGACTTTCATTTGGTTCAAATAGCGTTGTTTGAATGTGTATGACTTTTCATTTTATTCAATTAGCTTTGTACAATGAATTTGACTTTCATTTTGATTCAAATAGCTTTGTTGGAATGTGTTTGAATTTCATTTGATTCAATTTGCTTTGTAGAATGCATTTCACTTTCATTTGATTTATATAGCTTTGTTTGAATGTGTTTGACTTTCATTTAAATTAAAAAGCTTTTTTTTTAATGTGTTTGACATTCATTTTGATTTAAAAGGCTTTGTTTGAATGTGTTTGACTTTCATATTATTCAATTAGCTTTGGTAGAATGTATATGACTCTCATTTGATTTCAAATAGCTTTGTTTAAATGTGTTTGACTTTCATTTGATCCAATTAGCTTTGTAAAATGTATTTTACTTTCATTAGATTCAAATAGCTTTGTTTGAATGTATTTGACTTTCATTTGATTTAATTTGCTTTGTAGAATGCATTTCACTTTCATTTTATTTATATAGCTTTGTTTGAATGTGTTTGATTTTTAATTTAAATTAAAAAGCTTTTTTTTGAATGTGTTTGACTTTCATTTGATTAAAAAGGCTTTGTTTAAATGTGTTTGACTTTTAATTTGATTCAATTAGCTTTGTAGAATGTATTTTACTTTTATTTGATTTAATTAGCTTTTGTGTGAATGCATTTGACTCTCATTTGATTTAATTAGCTTTGTTTAAATGTGTTTGACTTTTCATTTGATTCAATTAGCTTTGTAGACTGTATTTTACTTTAATTTGATTTAATTAGCTTTGTTTGAATGTATTTGACTCTCATTTGATTCAAATAGCTTTTGTTTGAATGTATTTGACTTTCATTTGATTCGAAAGATTTGTTTGAAGGTGTTTTGACTTTCATTTGATTTAAAAGGCGTTGTTTTGAATGTGTTTGACTTTCATTTGATTCAATTAGATTTGTTTGAATGTGTTTGAACTTTCATGGATGCAATTAGCTTCGTAGAATGTATTTGACTTTCATATGATTCAAATAGCTTTGTTTGAATGTGTTTTGACTTTCATTTGATACAATTAGCTTTGTAGAACGTATTTGACTTTCATTTGATTCAAATAGCTTTGTAGGAATGTTATTGACTTTCATTTAATTCAATCAGCTTTGTAGAATGTATTTGACTTCCATTTGATTTTAATAGCTTTGTTTGAATGTGTTTGACTTTCATTTGATCCAATTAGCTTTGTAGAATGTATTTTACTTTCATTTGATTCAAATAGCTTTGTTTGAATGTGTTTGACTTTCATTTGATTTAATTTGCGTTGTAGAATGTATTTCACTTTCATTTGATTTATATAGCTTTGTTTGAATGTGTTTGATTTTAATTTAAATTAAAAAGCTTTTTTTGAATGTGTTTGACTTTCATTTGATTTAAAAAAAAGGCTTTGGTTTAAATGTGTTTTGACTTTTAATTTGATTCAATTAGCTTTGTAGAATGTATTTTACTTTTATTTGATTTAATTAGCTTTGTGTGAATGCATTTGACTTTCATTTGATTTAAATAACTTTGTTTGAATGCGTTTTGACTTTCATTTGATTCAATTAGTTTGTAGAATGTATTTTACTTTAATTTGATTTTATTAGCTTTGTTGAATGCATTTGCTCTCATTTGATTCAAGTAGCTTTGTTTGAATGTGTTTGACTTTCATTTGATTCAATTAGCTTTGTAGAATGTATTTTACTTTAATTTGATTTAATTAGCTTTTGTGTGAATGCATTTGTGAACTCTCATTTGATTCAAAATTAGCTTTGTTTAAATGTGTTTGACTTTTAATTTGATTCAATTAGCTTTGTAGAATGTATTTTACTTTAATTTGATTTAATTAGCTTTGTGTGAATGCAATTGACTCTCATTTGATTCAATTAGCTTTGTTTGAATGTGTTTTGACTTTCATTTGATTCATTAGCTTTGTAGAATGTATTTTACTTTAATTTGATTTTATTAGCTTTGTGTGAATGCATTTGACTCTCATTTGATTCAAGTAGCTTTGTTTGAATGTGTTTGACTTTCATTTGATTCAATTAGCTTTGTAGAATGTGTTTTTACTTTAATTTGATTTAATTAGCTTTGTTTGAATGTATTTGACTCTCATTTGATTCAAATAGCTGTGTTTGAATGTATTTGACTTTCATTTGATTCGAAAGATTTGTTTGAAAGTGTTTGACTTTCATTTGATTTAAAAGGCATTGTTTTTGAATGTGTTTGACTTTCATTTGATTCAATTAGCTTTGTTTGAAATGTGTTTGACTTTCATGGATTCAATTAGCTTCGTAGAATGTATTTGACTTTCATTTGATTCAAATAGCTTTGTTTGAATGTGTTTGACTTTCATTTGATTCAATTTGCTTTGTAGAATGTATTTGACTTTTATTTGATTCCAATAGTTTTGTTTTAAATGTGTTTTGACTTTCAATTGATTCAATTAGCTTTGTAGAATGTATTGGACTTTTATTTGATTTAATTTGCTTTGTTTGAATGTATTTGACTTTCATTTTGATGCCAATAGCTTTGTAGAATGTATTTGACTTTTATTTGATTCAAATAGGTTTGCTTAAATGTGTTTGACTTTCATATGATTCAATTAGCTTTCTTTGAATGTGTTTGACTTTCATTTGATTCAAATAGCTTTGTTTGAATGTGATTGACTTTCATTTGATCAATTAGCTTTGTAGAATGTATTTGACTTTCATTGATTCAAATAGCTTTGATTAAATGTGTTTGACTTTCGTTTGATTCAATTAGCTTTGTTTGAATGTGTTTGACATTCATATGATTCAATTAGCTTTGTTTGAATGTGTTTAACTTTATTTGATTCATTTAGCTTTGTTTGAAATGTGTTTGACTTTCATTTAATTCAATTAGCTTTGTAGAATGTATTTGACTTTCATTTGGTTCAAATAGCGTTGTTTGAATGTGTATGACTTTTCATTTTATTCAATTAGCTTTGTACAATGAATTTGACTTTCATTTGATTCAAATAGCTTTGTTGGAATGTGTTTGAATTTCATTTGATTCAATTTGCTTTGTAGAATGCATTTCACTTTCATTTGATTTATATAGCTTTGTTTGAATGTGTTTGACTTTCATTTAAATTAAAAAGCTTTTTTTTTTAATGTGTTTGACATTCATTTGATTTAAAAGGCTTTGTTTGAATGTGTTTTGACTTTCATATTATTCAATTAGCTTTGTAGAATGTATATGACTCTCATTTGATTCAAATAGCTTTGTTTAAATGTGTTTGACTTTCATTTGATCCAATTAGCTTTGTAAAATGTATTTTACTTTCATTAGATTCAAATAGCTTTGTTTTGAATGTATTTGACTTTCATTTGATTTAATTTGCTTTGTAGAATGCATTTCACTTTCATTTTATTTATATAGCTTTGTTTGAATGTGTTTGATTTTAATTTAAATTAAAAAGCTTTTTTTTGAATGTGTTTGACTTTCATTTGATTAAAAAGGCTTTGTTTAAATGTGTTTGACTTTTAATTTGATTCAATTAGCTTTGTAGAATGTATTTTACTTTTTATTTGATTTAATTAGCTTTGTGTGAATGCATTTGACTCTCATTTGATTTAATTAGCTTTTGTTTAAATGTGTTTGACTTTCATTTGATTCAATTAGCTTTGTAGAATGTATTTTACTTTAATTTGATTTAATTAGCTTTTGTTTGAATGTATTTGACTCTCATTTGATTCAAATAGCTTTGTTTTGAATGTATTTGACTTTCATTTGATTCGAAAGATTTGTTTGAAGGTGTTTGACTTTCATTTGATTTAAAAGGCGTTGTTTGAATGTGTTTGACTTTCATTTGATTCAATTAGATTTGTTTGAATGTGTTTGACTTTCATGGATTCAATTAGCTTCGTAGAATGTATTTGACTTTCATATGATTCAAATAGCTTTTGTTTGAATGTGTTTTGACTTTCATTTGATACAATTAGCTTTGTAGAACGTATTTGACTTTCATTTGATTCAAATAGCTTTGTAGGAATGTTATTGACTTTCATTTAATTCAATCAGCTTTGTAGAATGTATTTGACTTCCATTTGATTTTAATAGCTTTGTTTGAATGTGTTTGACTTTCATTTGATCCAATTAGCTTTGTAGAATGTATTTTACTTTCATTTGATTCAAATAGCTTTGTTGAATGTGTTTGACTTCATTTGATTTAATTTGCGTTGTAGAATGTATTTCACTTTCATTTGATTTATATAGCTTTGTTTGAAATGTGTTTTGATTTTAATTTAAATTAAAAAGCTTTTTTTGAATGTGTTTGACTTTCAATTGATTTTAAAAAAAGGCTTTGTTTAAATGTGTTTGACTTTTAATTTGATTCAATTAGCTTTTGTAGAATGTATTTTTACTTTTATTTGATTTAATTAGCTTTGTGTGAATGCATTTGACTTTCATTTGATTTAAATAACTTTGTTTGAATGCGTTTGACTTTCATTTGATTCAATTAGCTTTGTAGAATGTATTTTACTTTAATTTGATTTTATTAGCTTTGTGTGAATGCATTTGACTCTCATTTGATTCAAGTAGCTTTGTTTGAATGTGTTTGACTTTCATTTGATTCAATTAGCTTTGTAGAATGTATTTTACTTTAATTTGATTTAATTAGCTTTGTTTGAATGTATTTGACTCTCATTTGATTCAAATAGCTGTGTTTGAATGTATTTGACTTTCATTTGATTCGAAAGATTTGTTTGAAGGTGTTTGACTTTCATTTGATTTAAAGGCATTGTTTTGAATGTGTTTGACTTTCATTTGATTCAATTAGCTTTGTTTGAATGTGTTTGACTTTCATGGATTCAATTAGCTTCGTAGAATGTATTTCACTTTCATTTGATTCAAATAGCTTTGTTTGAATGTGTTTTGACTTTCATTTGATTCAATTTTGCTTTGTAGAATGTATTTGACTTTTATTTGATTCCAATAGCTTTGTTTAAATGTGTTTGACTTTCAATTGATTCAATTAGCTTTGTAGAATGTATTTGACTTTTATTTGATTTAATTTGCTTTGTTTGAATGTATTTGACTCTCATTTTGATTCAATAGCTTTGTAGAATGTATTTGACTTTCATTTGATTCAAATAGGTTTTGTTTAAATGTGTTTGACTTTCATATGATTCAATTAGCTTTGTTTGAATGTGTTTGACTTTCATTTGATTCAAATAGCTTTTGTTTGAATGTGATTGACTTTCATTTGATCAATTAGCTTTGTAGAATGTATTTGACTTTCATTTGGATTCAAATAGCTTTGATTGAATGTGTTTTGACTTTCATTTGATTCAATTAGCTTTGTTTGAATGTGTTTGACATTCATATGATTCAATTAGCTTTGTTTGAATGTGTTTAACTTTATTTGATTCATTTAGCTTTGTTTGAATGTGTTTGACTTTCATTTAATTCAATTAGCTTTGTAGAATGTATTTGACTTTCATTTGATTCAAATAGCGTTGTTTGAATGTGTTTGACTTTCATTTTTATTCAATTAGCTTTGTACAATGAATTTGACTTTCATTTGATTCAAATAGCTTTGTTTGAATGTGTTTGAATTTCATTTGATTCAATTTGCTTTGTAGAATGCATTTCACTTTCATTTGATTTATATAGCTTTGTTTAAATGTGTTTGACTTACATTTAAATTAAAAAGCTTTTTTTTAATGTGTTTGACATTCATTTGATTTAAAAGGCTTTGTTTGAATGTGTTTGATATTTCATATTATTCAATTAGCTTTGTAGAATGTATATGACTCTCATTTGATTCAAATAGCTTTGTTTGTATGTGTTTGACTTTCATTTGATCCAATTAGCTTTGTAGAATGTATTTTACTTTCATTAGATTCAAATAGCTTTGTTTGAATGTATTTGACTTTCATTTTGATTTAATTTGCTTTGTAGAATGCATTTCACTTTCATTTTATTTATATAGCTTTTGTTTGAATGTGTTTGATTTTAAATTTAAATTAAAAAGCTTTTTTTGAATGTGTTTGACTTTCATTTGATTTAAAAGGCTTTGTTTAAATGTGTTTGACTTTTAATTTGATTCAATTAGCTTTGTAGAATGTATTTTACTTTAATTTGATTTAATTAGCTTTGTGTGAATGCATTTGACTCTCATTTGATTCAATTAGCTTTGTTTAAATGTGTTTGACTTTTAATTTGATTCAATTAGCTTTGTAGAATGTATTTTACTTTAATTTGATTTAATTAGCTTTGTGTGAATGCAATTGACTTTTCATTTGATTCAATTAGCTTTGTTTGAATGTGTTTGACTTTCATTTGATTCAATTAGCTTTGTAGAATGTATTTTACTTTAATTTGATTTTATTAGCTTTGTGTGAATGCATTTGACTCTCATTTGATTCAAGTAGCTTTGTTTGAATGTGTTTTGACTTTCATTTGATTCAATTAGCTTTGTAGAATGTATTTTACTTTAATTTGATTTAATTAGCTTTGTTTGAATGTATTTGACTCTCATTTTGATTCAAATAGCTGTGTTTGAATGTATTTGACTTTCATTTGATTCGAAAGGTTTGTTTGAAGGTGTTTGACTTTCATTTGATTTAAAAGGCATTGTTTGAATGTGTTTGACTTTCATTTGATTCAATTAGCTTTTGTTTGAATGTGTTTGACTTTCATGGATTCAATTAGCTTCGTAGAATGTATTTGACTTTCATTTGATTCAAATAGCTTTGTTTGAATGTGTTTGACTTTCATTTTATTCAATTTGCTTTGTAGAATGTAATTTGACTTTTATTTGATTCCAATAGCTTTGTTTAAATGTGTTTGACTTTCAATTGATTCAATTAGCTTTTGTAGAATGTATTGGACTTTTATTTGATTTAATTTGCTTTGTTTGAATGTATTTGACTCTCATTTGATTCAAATAGCTTTGTAGAATGTATTTGACTTTCATTTGATTCAAATAGGTTTGCTTAAATGTGTTTGACTTTCATATGATTCAATTAGCTTTGTTTGAATGTGTTTGACTTTCATTTGATTCAAATAGCTTTTGTTTGAATGTGATTGACTTTCATTTGATCAATTAGCTTTTGTAGAATGTATTTGACTTTCATTTGATTCAAATAGCTTTGATTGAATGTGTTTGACTTTCATTTGATTCATTTAGCTTTGTTTGAATGTGTTTTGACATTCATATGATTCAATTAGCTTTGTTTGAATGTGTTTAACTTTATTTGATTCATTTAGCTTTGTTTGAATGTGTTTGACTTTCATTTAATTCAATTAGCTTTGTAGAATGTATTTGACTTTCATTTGATTCAAATAGCGTTGTTTGAATGTGTTTGACTTTCATTTATTCAATTAGCTTTGTACAATGAATTTGACTTTCATTTGATTCAAATAGCTTTGTTTGAATGTGTTTGAATTTCATTTGATTCAATTTGCTTTGTAGAATGCATTTCACTTTCATTTGATTTATATAGCTTTGTTTGAATGTGTTTGACTTTCATTTAAATTAAAAAGCTTTTTTTTTAATGTGTTTGACATTCATTTGATTTAAAAGGCTTTGTTTGAATGTGTTTGACTTTCATATTATTCAATTAGCTTTGTAGAATGTATATGACTTCATTTGATTCAAATAGCTTTGTTTGAACGTGTTTGACTCTTTTGATTCAATTAGCTTTATAGAATGTATTAGACTTTAATTTGATTAATTAGCTTTGTTTGAATGTATTTGACTCTCATTTGATTCAAATAGCTTTGTTTGAATGTGTTTGACTTTCATTTTATTCAAATATCTTTGTTTGAATGTTTGACTTTCATTTAATTCAATTAGCTTTGTAGAATGTATTTGACTTTCATTTGATTCAAGTAGCATTTTTGAAAGTGTTTACTTTCACTTGATTCAATTAGCTTTGTAGAATGTATTTGACTTTCATTTGATTGCTTTGTTTGAATGTGTTTGACTTTCATTTGATTCAATTTGCTTTGTAGATTGCATTTCACTTTCATTTGATTTATATAGCTTTGTTTGAATGTGTTTGACTTTCAGTTAAATTAAAAGCTTTTTTTGAATGTGTTTGACATTCATTTGATTTAAAAGGCTTTGTATGAATGTGTTTGACTTTCATTTGATTCAATTAGCTTTGTAGAATGCATTTCACTTTCATTTGATTTAAATAGCTTTGTTTGAATGTGTTTGACTTTCATTTATTCAATTAGCTTTGTAGAATGTATTTGACTTTCATTTGATTCGTTTGAAGACTTTCATTTGATTCTATTAGCTTTGTTTGAATGTGTTTGACTTTCATTTGATTCAATTAGCTTTTTAGAATGTATTTGACTTTTATTTGATTAAATTAGCTTTGTAGAATTATTTGACTTTCATTTGATTCGAAAGATTTGTTTGAAGGTGTTTGACTTTCATTTGATATAAAAGGCATTGTTTGAATGTGTTTGACTTTCATTTGATTCAATTAGCTTTGTTTGAATGTGTTTGACTTTCATTGATTCAATTAGCTTCGTAGAATGTAATTGACTTTCATTTGATTCAAATAGCTTTGTTTGAATGTGTTTGACTGTAATTTGATTCAATTTGCTTTGTAGAATGTATTTGACTTTCATTTGATTCAAATAGCTTTGTTTGAATGTGTTTGACTTTCTTTTGATTCAATTCGCTTTGTAGAATGCATTTCACTTTCATTTGATTTATATACCTTTGTTTGAATGTGTTTGACTTTCATTTAAATTAAAAAGCTTTTTTGAATGTGTTTGACTTTCATTTGATTTAAAAGGCATTGTTTGAATGTGTTTGACTTTCATTTGATTCAATTAGTTTTGTTTGAATGTGTTTGACTTTCATTGATTCAATTAGCTTCGTAGAATGTATTTGACTTTCATTTGATTCAAATAGCGTTGTTTGAATGTGTTTGACTGTAATTTGATTCAATTTGCTTTGTAATGCATTTTACTTCCATTTGATTTAAATAACTTTGTTTGAATGTGTTTGACTTTCATTTGATACAATTAGCTTTGTAGAACGTATTTGACTTTCATTTGATTCAAATAGCTTTGTAGGAATGTTATTGACTTTCATTTATTCAATCAGCTTTGTAGAATGTATTTGACTTCCATTTGATTTAAATAGCTTTGTTTGAATGTGTTTGACTTTCATTTGATCCAATTAGCTTTGTAGAATGTATTTTACTTTCATTAGATTCAAATAGCTTGTTTGATGTATTTGACTTTCATTTGATTTAATTTGCTTTGTAGAATGCATTTCACTTTCATTTACTTATATAGCTTTGTTTGAATGTGTTTGATTTTAATTTAAATTAAAAAGCGTTTTTTGAATGTGTTTGACTTTCATTTGATTTAAAAGGCTTTGTTTAAATGTGTTTGACTTTTAATTTGATTCAATTAGCTTTGTAGAATGTATTTTACTTTTATTTGATTTAATTAGCTTTGTGTGAATCATTTGACTCTCATTTGATTCAATTAGCTTTGTTGAATGTGTTTGACTTTCATTTGATTCAATTAGCTTGTAGAATATATTTTACTTTAATTTGATTTAATTAGCTTTGTTTGAATGTATTTGACTCTCATTTGATTCAAATAGCTTTGTTTGAATGTATTTGACTTTCATTTGATTCGAAAGATTTGTTTGAAGTGTTTGACTTTCATTTGATTTAAAAATTGTTTGAATGTGTTTGACTTTCATTTGATTCTTGAATGTGTTTGACTTTCATGGATTCAATTAGCTTCGTAGAATGTATTTGACTTTCATTTGATTCAAATAGCTTTGTTTGAATGTGTTTGACTTTCATTTGATTCAATTTGCTTTGTAGAATGTATTTGACTTTTATTTTATTCCAATAGCTTTGTTTAAATGTGTTTGACTTTCAATTGATTCAATTAGCTTTGTAGAATGTATTTGACTTTTATTTGATTTAATTTGCTTTGTTTGAATGTATTTGACTCTCATTTGATTCAAATAGCTTTGTAGAATGTATTTGACTTTCATTTGATTCAAATAGCTATGTAGAATATATTTGACTTTCATTTTATTCAAATAGCTTTGTTTGAATGTTATTGACTTTCATTTGATTCAATTAGCTTTGTAGAATGTATTTGACTTGATTCAATTAGCTTTGTTCGAAGTGTTTGACTTTCATTTGATTCATTTAGCTTTGCTTAAATGTGTTTGACTTTCATTTAATTCAAGAATGTATTTAACTTTCATTTGAATCAAATTACTTTGTTTGAATGTTTGACTTTCATTTGATTCAATTAGCTTTGAAGAATGTATTTGACTTTCATTTGATTCAAATAGCTTTGTTTGAATGTGTTTGACTTTAATTTGATTCAATTAGCTTTGTTTGAATGTGTTTGACATTCATATGATTCAATTAGCTTTGTTTGAATGTGTTTAACTTTATTTGATTCATTTAGCTTTGTATGAATTTGACTTCATTTGATTCAATTTGCTTTTTAGAATGCATTTCACTTTCATTTGATTTAATAACTTTGTTTGAATGTGTTGTTTTTATTTGATTCAAATAGCTTTGTTTGAATGTGTTTGACTTTCATTTGATTCAATTAGCTTTGTAGAATGTATTTGACTTTCATTTGATTCGAAAGATTTGTTTGAAGGTGTTTGACTTTCATTTGATTCAATTAGCTTTGTTTGAATGTGTTTGACTTTCATTTGATTCAATTAGCTTTTAGAATGTATTTGACTTTTATTTGATTAAATTAGCTTTGTAGAATGTATTTGACTTTCATTTGATTGAAAGATTTGTTTGAAGGTTTGACTTTTATTTGATTAAAAGCATTGTTTGAATGTGTTTGACATTCATTTGATTCAATTAGCTTTGTTTGAATGTGTTTGACTTTCATTGATTCAATTAGCTTCGTAGAATGTATTTGACTTTCATTTGATTCAAATAGCTTTGTTTGAATGTGTTTGACTTTCATTTGATTCAATTGCTTTGTAGAATGTATTTGACTTTCATTTGATTCAAATAGCTTTGTTTGAATGTGTTTGACTTTCTTTTGATTCAATTTGCTTTGTAGAATGCATTTCACTTTCATTTGATTTATATACCTTTGTTTGAATGTGTTTGACTTTCATTTAAATTAAAAAGCTTTTTTTGAATGTGTTTGACTTTCATTTGATTTAAAGCATTGTTTGAATGTGTTTGACTTTCATTTGATTCAATTAGTTTTGTTTGAATGTGTTTGACTTTCATTGATTCAATTAGCTTCGTAGAATGTATTTGACTTTCATTTGATTCAAATAGCGTTGTTTGAATGTGTTTAACTTTCATTTGATTCAATTAGCTTTGTAGAATGCATTTCACTTCATTTGATTTAAATAACTTTGTTTGAATGTGTTTGACTTTCATTTGATACAATTAGCTTTGTAGAACGTATTTGACTTTCATTTGATTCAAATAGCTTTGTAGGAATGTTATTGACTTTCATTTAATTCAATCAGCTTTGTAGAATGTATTTGACTTCCATTTTATAAATAGCTTTGTTTGAATGTGTTTGACTTTCATTTGATCCAATTAGCTTTGTAGAATGTATTTTGCTTTCATTAGATTCAAATAGCTTTGTTTGAATGTGTTTGACTTTCATTTGATTTAATTTGCTTTGTAGAATGCATTTCACTTTCATTTTATTTATATAGCTTTGTTTGAATGTGTTTGATTTTAATTTAAATTAAAAAGCTTTTTTTGAATGTGTTTGACTTTCATTTGATTTAAAAGGCTTTGTTTAAATGTGTTTGACTTTTAATTTGATTCAATTAGCTTTGTAGAATGTATTTTACTTTAATTTGATTTAATTAGCTTTGTGTGAATGCATTTGACTCTCATTTGATTCAATTAGCTTTGTTTAAATGTGTTTGACTTTTAATTTGATTCAATTAGCTTTGTAGAATGTATTTTACTTTAATTTGATTTAATTAGCTTTGTGAATGCATTGACTCTCATTTGATTCAATTAGCTTTGTTTGAATGTGTTTGACTTTCATTTGATTCAATTAGCTTTGTAGAATGTATTTTACTTTAATTTGATTTAATTAGCTTTGTTTGAATGTATTTGACTCTCATTTGATTCAAATAGCTTGTGTTTGAATGTATTGACTTTCATTTGATTCGAAAGATTTGTTTGAAGGTGTTTGACTTTCATTTGATTTAAAAGGCATTGTTTGAATGTGTTTGACTTTCATTTGATTCAATTAGCTTTGTTTGAATGTGTTTGACTTTCATTGATTCAATTAGCTTCGTAGAATGTATTTGACTTTCATTTGATTCAAATAGCTTTGTTTGAATGTGTTTGACTTTCTTTTGATTCAATTTGCTTTGTAGAATGCATTTCACTTTCATTTGATTGTTTGAATGTGTTTGACTTTCATTTAAATTAAAAAGCTTTTTTGAAGTGTTTGACTTTCATTTGATTTAAAAGGCATTGTTTGAATGTGTTTGACTTTCATTTGATTCAATTAGTTTTGTTTGAATGTGTTTGACTTTCATTGATTCAATTAGCTTCGTAGAATGTATTTGACTTTCGTTTGATTCAAATAGCGTTGTTTGAATGTGTTTAACTTTCATTTGATTCAATTAGCTTTGTAGAATGCATTTCACTTCCATTTGATTTAAATAACTTTGTTTGAATGTGTTTTGACTTTCATTTGATACAATTAGCTTTGTAGAACGTATTTGACTTTCATTTGATTCAAATAGCTTTGTAGGAATGTGATTGACTTTCATTTAATTCAATCAGCTTTGTAGAATGTATTTGACTTCCATTTGATTTAAATAGCTTTGTTTGAATGTGTTTGACTTTCATTTGATCCAATTAGCTTTGTAGAATGTATTTTACTTTCATTTGATTCAAATAGCTTTGTTTGAATGTGTTTGACTTTCATTTGATTTAATTTGCTTTGTAGAATGCATTTCTTTCATTTGATTTATATAGCTTTGTTTGAATGTGTTTGATTTTAATTTAAATTAAAAAGCTTTTTTTGAATGTGTTTGACTTTCATTTGATTTAAAAGGCTTTGTTTAAATGTGTTTGACTTTTAATTTGATTCAATTAGCTTTGTAGAATGTATTTTACTTTTATTTGATTTAATTAGCTTTGTGTGAATGCATTTGACTCTCATTTCATTCAATTAGCTTTGTTTAAATGTGTTTGACTTTTAATTTGATTCAATTGCTTTGTAGAATGTATTTTACTTTAATTTGATTTAATTAGCTTTGTGTGAATGCATTTGACTCTCATTTGATTCAATTAGCTTTGTTTGAATGTGTTTGACTTTCATTTGATTCAATTAGCTTTGTAGAATGTATTTTACTTTTATTTGATTTAATTTGCTTTGTTTGAATGTATTTGACTCTCATTTGATCAAATAGCTTTGTAGAATGTATTTGACTTTCATTTAATTCAAATAGCTTTGTAGAATGTATTTGACTTTCATTTGATTCAAATAGCTTTGTTGAATGTTTTGACTTTCATTTGTTCAATTAGCTTTGTAGAATGTATTTGACTTTCATTGATTCAATTAACTTTGTTTGAATGTTTGACTTTCATTTGATTCATTTAGCTTTGCTTGAATGTGTTTGACTTTCATTTTCAATTAGCTTTGTAGAATGTATTTAACTTTCATTTGATCAAATTACTTTGTTTGAATGTGTTTGACTTTCATTTGATTCAATTAGCTTTGAAGAATGAATTTGACTTTCATTTGATTCAAATAGCTTTGTTTGAATGTGTTTGACTTTCATTTGATTCAATTAGCTTTGTAGAATGTATTTGACTTTCATTTAAATTAAAAAGCTTTGTTTGAATGTGTTTGACTTTTATTTGATTCAATTAGCTTTGTAGAATGTATTTTACTTTTATTTGATTAAATTAGCTTTGTTTGAATTTATTTCACTTCATTTGATTAAAATAGCTTTGTTTGAATGTGTTTGACTTTCATTTGATTCAATTAGCTTTAGAATGTATTTGACTTTCGTTTGATTCAAATAGCTTGTTTGAATGTGTTTAACTTTCATTTGATTCAATTAGCTTTGTTGAATGTTTCACTTCCATTTGATTTAAATTACTTTGTTTGAATGTGTTTGACTTTCATTTGATTCAATTTGCTTTGTAGAATGCATTTCACTTTCATTTGATTTATATTCCTTTGTTTGAATGTGTTTGACTTTCATTTAAATTAAAAAGCTTTTTTTGAATGTGTTTGACTTTCATTTGATTTAAAAGGCATTGTTTGAATGTGTTTGACTTTCATTTGATTCAATTAGTTTTGTTTGAATGTGTTTGACTTTCATTGATTCAATTAGCTTCGTAGAATGTATTTGACTTTCGTTTGATTCAAATAGCGTTGTTTGAATGTGTTTAACTTTCATTTGATTCAATTAGCTTTGTTGAATGCATTTCACTTCCATTTGATTTAAATTACTTTGTTTGAATGTGTTTGACTTTCATTTGATACAATTAGCTTTGTAGAACGTATTTGACTTTCATTTGATTCAAATAGCTTTGTAGGAATGTTATTGACTTTCATTTAGTTCAATCAGCTTTGTAGAATGTATTTGACTTCCATTTGATTTAAATAGCTTTGTTTGAATGTGTTTGACTTTCATTTGATCCAATTAGCTTTGTAGAATGTATTTTACTTTCATTAGATTCAAATAGCTTTGTTTGAATGTGTTTGAGTTTCATTTGATTTAATTTGCTTTGTAGAATGCATTTCACTTTCATTTTATTTATATAGCTTTGTTTGAATGTGTTTGATTTTAATTTAAATTAAAAAGCTTTTTTTGAATGTGTTTGACTTTCATTTGATTTAAAGGCTTTGTTTAAATGTGTTTGACTTTTAATTTGATTCATTAGCTTTGTAGAATGTATTTTACTTTTATTTGATTTAATTAGCTTTGTGTGAATGCATTTGACTCTCATTTGATTCAATTAGCTTTGTTTGAATGTGTTTGACTTTCATTTGATTCAATTAGCTTTGTAGAATGTATTTTACTTTAATTTGATTTAATTAGCTTTGTGTGAATGCATTTGACTCTCATTTGATTCAATTAGCTTTGTTTGAATGTGTTTAACTTTCATTTGATTCAATTAGCTTTGTAGCTGAATGTATTTGACTGCTTTGTTTGAATGTATTTGACTTTCATTTGATTCGAAAGATTTGTTTGAAGGTGTTTGACTTTCATTTGATTTAAAAGGCATTGTTTGAATATGTTTGACTTTAATTTGATTCAATTAGCTTTGTTTGAATGTGTTTGACTTTCATTGATTCAATTAGCTTCGTAGAATGTATTTGACTTTCATTTGATTCAAATAGCTTTGTTTGAATGTGTTTGACTTTCTTTTGATTCAATTTGCTTTGTAGAATGCATTTCACTTTCATTTGATTTATATTCCTTGGTTTGAATGTGTTTGACTTTCATTTAAATTAAAAAGCTTTTTTGAATGTGTTTGACTTTCATTTGATTTAAAACATTGTTTGAATGTGTTTGACTTTCATTTGATTCAATTAGTTTTGTTTGAATGTGTTTGACTTTCATTGATTCAATTAGCTTCGTAGAATGTATTTGACTTTCGTTTGATTCAAATTGCGTTGTTTGAATGTGTTTAACTTTCATTTGATTCAATTAGCTTTGTAGAATGCATTTCACTTCATTTGATTTAAATAACTTTGTTTGAATGTGTTTGACTTTCATTTGATACAATTAGCTTTGTAGAACGTATTTGACTTTCATTTGATTCAAATAGCTTGGTAGGAATGTGATTGACTTTCATTTAATTCAATCAGCTTTGTAGAATGTATTTGACTTCCATTTGATTTAAATAGCTTCGTTTGAATGTGTTTGACTTTCATTTGATCCAATTAGCTTTGTAGAATGTATTTTACTTTCATTTGATTCAAATAGCTTTGTTTGAATGTGTTTGACTTTCATTTGATTTAATTTGCTTTGTAGAATGCATTTAACTTTCATTTGATTTATATAGCTTTGTTTGAATGTGTTTGATTTTAATTTAAATTAAAAAGCTTTTTTTGAATGTGTTTGACTTTCATTTGATTTAAAAGCTTTGTTTAAATGTGTTTGACTTTTAATTTGATTCAATTAGCTTTGTAGAATGTATTTTACTTTTATTTGATTTAATTAGCTTTGTGTGAATGCATTTGACTCTCATTTGATTCAATTAGCTTTGTTTAAATGTGTTTGACTTTTAATTTGATTCAATTAGCTTTGTAGAATGTATTACTTTTATTTGATTTAATTAGCTTTGTGTGAATGCATTTGACTCTCATTTGATTCAATTAGCTTTGTTTAAATGTGTTTGACTTTTAATTTGATTCAATTTGCTTTGTAGAATGTATTTTACTTTAATTGATTTAATTAGCTTTGTCTGAATGTTATTGACTTTCATTTGGTTCAATTAGCTTTGTAGAATGTATTTGACTTTCATATGATTCAATTAGCTTTGTTTGAAAGTGTTTGACTTTCATTTGATTCATTTAGCTTTGCTTGAATGTGTTTAACTTTCATTTAATTCAATTAGCTTTGTAGAATGTATTTAACTTTCATTTGAATCAAATTACTTTGTTTGAATGTGTTTGACTTTCATTTGATTCAATTAGCTTTGAAGAATGTATTTGACTTTCATTTGATTCAAATAGCTTTGTTTGAATGTGTTTGACTTTCATTTGATTCAATTAGCTTTGTAGAATGTATTTGACTTTCATTTAAATTAAAAGCTTTGTTTGAATGTGTTTGACTTTCATTTGATTCAATTAGCTTTGTAGAATGTATTTTACTTTTATTTGATTAAATTAGCTTTATTTGAATTTATTTCACTCTCATTTAATTAAAATAGCTTTGTTTGAATGTATTTGACTTTCATTTGATTCAATTAGCTTCGTAGAATGTATTTGACTTTCATTTGATTCAAATAGCTTTGTTTGAATGTTTTTGACTTTCATTTGATTCAATTAGCTTTGTAGAATACATTTGACTTTCATTTGATTCGAAAGCTTTGTTTGAATGTGTTTGACTTTCATTTGATTCAATTAGCTTTGTTCGAATGTGTTTGACTTTCATTTGATTTAAATAGCTTTGTTTGAATGTGATTAACTTTCATTTGATTCAATTAGTTTTGTAGAATGTATTTGACTTTCATTTGATTCAAATAGCTTTGATTGAATATGTTTGATTTTCATTTGATTCAATTTGGTTTGTTTAAATGTGTTTAACTTTCATATGATTCAATTAGCTTTGTTTGAATGTGTTTGACTTTCATTTGATTAAAATAGCTTTGTTTGAATGTGATTGACTTTCATTTGATCAATTAGCTTTGTAGAATGTATTTGACTTTCATTTGATTCAAATAGCTTTGTTGAATGTGTTTGCTTTCATTTGATTCAATTAGCTTTGTTTGAATGTGTTTGACATTCATATGATTCAATTAGCTTTGTTTGAATGTGTTTAACTTTATTTGATTCATTTAGCTTTGTTTGAATGTGTTTAACTTTCATTTGATTCAAATAGCTTTGTAGAATGCATTTCACTTCCATTTGATTTAAATAACTTTGTTTGAATGTGTTTGACTTTCATTTAATACAATTAGCTTTGTAGAACGTATTTGACTTTCATTTGATTCAAATAGCTTTATAGGAATGTGATTTACTTTAATTTAATTCAATCAGCTTTGTAGAATGTATTTGACTTCCATTTGATTTAAATAGCTTTGTTTGAATGTGTTTGACTTTCATTTGATCCAATTAGCTTTGTAGAATGTATTTGACTTTCATTTGATTCAAATAGCGTTGTTTGAATGTGTTTGACTTTCATTTTATTCAATTAGCTTTGTACAATGAATTTGACTTTCATTTGATTCAAATCGCTTTGTTTGAATGTGTTTTAATTTCATTTGATTCAATTTGCTTTGTAGAATGCATTTCACTTTCATTTGATTTATATAGCTTTGTTTGAATGTGTTTGACTTTTATTTAAATTTAAAAGCTATTTTTTTAATGTGTTTGACATTCATTTGAGTTAAAAGGCTTTGTTTGAATGTGTTTGACTTTATTATTCAATTAGCTTTGTAGAATGTATATGACTCTCATTTGATTCAAATAGCTTTGTTTGAATGTGTTTAACTTTCATTTGATTCAATTAGCTTTGTAGAATGTATTTGACTTTTATTTATTCCAATAGCTTTGTTTAAATGTGTTTGACTTTCAATTGATTCAATTAGCTTTGTAAATGTATCTGACTTTTATTTGATTTAATTTGCTTTGTTTGAATGTATTTGACTCTCATTTGATTCAAATAGATTTGAAGAATGTATTTGACTTTCATTTGATTCAAATAGCTTTGTAGAATGTATTTGACTTTCATTTGATTCAAAGCTTTGTTTGAATGTGTTTGACTTTCATTTGATTAAAATAGCTTTGTTTGAATGTGTTTGACTTTCATTTAATTCAATTAGCTTTGTAGAATGTATTTGACTTTCATTTGATTTAAGTAGCATTGTTTGAAAGTGTTTTACTTTCACTTGATTCAATTAGCTTTGTAGAATGTATTTGAATTTCATTTGATTCATATAGCTTTGTTTGAATGTGTTTGACTTTCATTTGATTCAATTTGCTTTGTAGATTGCATTTCACTTTCATTTGATTTATATAGCTTTGTTTGAATGTGTTTGACTTTCATTTAAATTAGAAAGCTTTTTTTGAATGTGTTTGACATTCATTTGATTTAAAAGGCTTTGTATGAATGTGTTTGACTTTCATTTGATTCAATTAGCTTTGTAGAATGCATTTCACTTTCATTTGATTTAAATAACTTTGTTTGAATGTGTTTGTTTTTTAATTGATTCAAATAGCTTTGTTTGAATGTGTTTGACTTTCATTTGATTCAATTAGCTTTGTAGAATGTATGTGACTTTCATTTGATTCGAAAGATTTGTTTGAAGGTGTTTGACTTTCATTTGATTCAATTAGCTTTGTTTGAATGTGTTTGACTTTCATTTGATTCAATTAGCTTTTTAGAATGTATTTGACTTTTATTTGATTAAATTAGCTTTGTAGAATGTATTTGACTTTCATTTGATTTGAAAGATTTGTTTGAATGTGTTTGACTTTCATTTGATTTAAAAGGCATTGTTTGAATGTGTTTGACTTTCATTTGATTCAATTAGCTTTGTTTGAATGTGTTTTGACTTTCATTGATTCAATTAGCTTCGTAGAACGTATTTGACTTTCATTTGATTCAAATAGCTTTGTTTGAATGTGTTTGACTTTCATTTGATTCAATTTGCTTTGTAGAATGTATTTGACTTTCATTTGATTCAAATAGCTTTGTTTGAATGTGTTTGACTTTCTTTTGATTCAATTTGCTTTGTAGAATGCATTTCACTTTCATTTGATTTATATTCCTTTGTTGAATGTGTTTGACTTTCATTTAAATTAAAAAAGCTTTTTTTGAATGTGTTTGACTTTCATTTGATTTAAAAGCATTGTTTGAATGTGTTTGACTTTCATTTGATTCATTTAGCTTCGTAGAATGTATTTGACTTTCGTTTGATTCAAATAGCGTTGTTTGAATATGTTTGACTTTCATTTGATTCAATTAGTTTTGTTTGAATGTGTTTGACTTCATTTGATTCAAATAGCGTTGTTTGAATGTGTTTAACTTTCATTTGATTCAATTAGCTTTGTAGAATGCATTTCACTTCCATTTGATTTAAATAACTTTGTTCGAATGTGTTTGACTTTCATTTGATACAATTAGCTTTATAGAACGTATTTGACGTTCATTTGATTCAAATAGCTTTGTAGGAATGTGATTGACTTTCATTTAATTCACTCAGCTATTGTAGAATGTATTTGACTTCCATTTGATTTAAATAGCTTTGTTTGAATGTGTTTGACTTTCATTTGATCCAATTAGCTTTGTAGAATGTATTTTAATTTCATTAGATTCAAATAGCTTTGTTTGAATGTGTTTGACTTTCATTTGATTTAATTTGCTTTGTAGAATGCATTTCACTTTCATTTTATTTATATAGCTTTGTTTGAATGTGTTTGATTTTAATTTAAATTAAAAAGCTTTTTTTGAATGTGTTTGACTTTCATTTGATTTAAAGGCTTTGTTTAAATGTGTTTGACTTTTAATTTGATTCAATTAGCTTTGTAGAATGTATTTTACTTTTATTTGATTTAATTAGCTTTAAGGCATTTGACTTTCATTTGATTCAATTAGCTTTGTTTAAATTGTTTGACTTTTAATTTGATTCATTAGCTTTGTAGAATGTATTTTACTTTAATTTGATTTAATTAGCTTTGTTTGAATGTATTTGACTCTCATTTGATTCAAATAGCTTTGTTTGAATGTATTTGACTTTCATTTAATTCGAAAGATTTGTTTGAAGGTTTTGACTTTCATTTGATTTAAAAGGCATTGTTTGAATATGTTTGACTTTCGTTTGATTCAATTAGCTTTGTTTGAATGTGTTTGACTTTCATTGATTCAATTAGCTTCGTAGAATGTATTTGACTTTCATTTGATTCAAATAGCGTTTTTGAATGTGTTTAACTTTCATTTGATTCAATTAGCTTTGTAGAATGCATTTCACTTCCATTTGATTTAAATAACTTTGTTCGAATGTGTTTGAATTTCATTTGATACAATTAGCTTTGTAGAACGTATTTGACGTTCATTTGATAGCTTTGTAAGAATGTGATTGACTTTCATTTAATTCACTCAGCTTTGTAGAATGTATTTGACTTCCATTTGATTTAAATAGCTTTGTTTGAATGTGTTTGACTTTCATTTGATCCAATTAGCTTTGTAGTATGTATTTTAATTTCATTAGATTCAAATAGCTTTGTTTGAATGTGTTTGACTTTCATTTGATTTAATTTGCTTTGTAGAATGCATTTCACTTTCATTTTATTTATATAGCTTTGTTTGAATGTGTTTGATTTTAATTTAAATTAAAAAGCTTTTTTTGAATGTGTTTGACTTTCATTTGATTTAAAAGGCTTTGTTTAAATGTGTTTGACTTTTAATTTGATTCAATTAGCTTTGTAGAATGTATTTTACTTTTATTTGATTTAATTAGCTTTGTGTGAATGCATTTGACTCTCATTTGATTCAATTAGCTTTGTTTAAATGTGTTTGACTTTTAATTTGATTCAATTAGCTTTGTAGAATGTATTTTACTTTAATTTGATTTAATTAGCTTTGTTTGAATGTATTTGACTCTCATTTGATTCAAATAGCTTTGTTTGAATGTATTTGACTTTCATTTAATTCGAAAGATTTGTTTGAAGGTGTTTGACTTCATTTGATTTGTTTGAATATGTTTGACTTTCGTTTGATTCAATTAGCTTTGTTTGAATGTGTTTGACTTTCATTTGATTCAATTAGCTTCGTAGAATGTATTTGACTTTCATTTGATTCAAATAGCGTTGTTTGAATGTGTTTAACTTTCATTTGATTCAATTAGGTTTGTAGAATGCATTTCACTTCCATTTGATTTAAATAACTTTTTCGAATGTGTTTGAATTTCATTTGATACAATTAGCTTTGTAGAACGTATTTGACGTTCATTTGATTCAAATAGCTTTGTAGGAATGTGATTGACTTTCATTTAATTCACTCAGCTTGTAGAATGTATTTGACTTCCATTTGATTTAAATAGCTTTGTTTGAATGTGTTTGACTTTCATTTGATTCAATTTGCTTTGTAGATTGCATTTCACTTTCATTTGATTTATATAGCTTTGTTTGAATGTGTTTGACTTTCATTTAAATTAGAAAGCTTTTTTTGAATGTGTTTGACATTCATTTGATTTAAAAGGCTTTGTATGAATGTGTTTGACTTTCATTTGATTCAATTAGCTTTGTAGAATGCATTTCACTTTCATTTGATTTAAATAACTTTGTTTGAATGTGTTTGTTTTTTATTTGATTCAAATAGCTTTGTTTGAAT